>NW_007579625.1:79288-95259 GCF_000690725.1 Stegastes partitus | reverse complement strand
AGAGAACCCACGCTGCACGAGGAGAACATGGAGACTCCACGCAGAAAGATGTTGTGTCCTCACCGGGATGCTAACCAGCGCCCTTCTAGCTGCGAGGCAACAATGCTAACCACTGAAATCAAGCACAATTTCCTTTTTTTTTTTTTACAATTTACACTGGACCAAAGTGGACTGATGAACCGCCAGGGCCGACTAACTGGGCCGAGTGACAAAGCCCCCCACCCCCTTAACAAAAGGAATAAAAACAGGCACAGTGTCAACGCCCAAAAATTAAGTCTCTCGGCAAAAAAATGTGCAGTCACGCTCCCGCCGACACGAATTGACAGGAAATCTCGGGGAAAACAGGACGAGAGGACACGCGCTCACACTAGTGCACGCGTGTCTGCATGCAAACAGGTAGCAGGCCTTCCTCCACACACACATACACGGGCTATACGGGACACGGAGGGATCTCGTATGCTGAGCCAGCGCTGGCACAGAGGGACTGGCAATGCTTGGTTGACTCGCTGGCAGAGACAGAGGGATTGGCATAAGGTGATTGAATGAATCCATTGGAGTAACAATGAGAATGTGATTTTCAGGCATTATTTTAGGCAGGGGGAAGGGGAGGAAAGGGGAAACTCGCATAACACTGTGAACCTGGTTTAACTTTTTCAACTCCAGCTGAACTAAACTCAAACTATCCTGCTGAGCACAATGAGCAGAACAAACGAAGGACCACATTTCATGAACTACAAAATATTGTATTTTACATTTCTGTCAGGCTGCCAGTGTTTCGTGAATTCATTTTTTTTTTTTTTAGATTGATGTGCTGCCTTCAAAACAATAATTGGGCTCCACTCGCTTCCACAAATGCTTGAGATAATAACCAGTCGATCGACATTTTGTCACTGTCACGCTTTATTTTTAATATGCGGCTCTGTACAGTTAGAAATTCTCCTTTTTGATGAGTCTAGAGATGTTAAAAGATTCGTTTCAAATCTCTAAATTCATTTAATCACGTCGTCGACTGTGTAATTGCCAATTAAAAACAAATGGCCACACAGTAAACACAATAACAGGTTATTCAATAAAAGGAATTTTATCTGGATTTATTATAGGTAAGAGCAGCCCTACTGGTCCAGCCAAGCACATTTTTTTCACCAACATCGATCTATTATTTAAAACTCCTCTGGCTCACTATGCCTGGAGAACCATAAAAGCCTTGTGTGGCTGATTGACCTAAAGCAAAAATAAAAAATTCAATGTATATCACTTTGGAAATATGTAAAATTAAGCAAATGTAATGTGCATGGTTTATAGGAGAAACTACTTGTTGGCTTTGGTTTCTTCAAGGGAATAGTTAATAATAAACTAAAGTAAAATAAGGCCAGCATCATGCAATAAGTGCAAGTTCTCTGGTAAGATTTTGAAAGTGTACAGTACAGTTGGTTTTGAATTGGTTTTATGGTTCCTTTGAGGGCACGGATATAGGACCTTGTGAAGTTTGAACTGAAGCAGTAACACAAAAACCGGAGCTTTAGAAGGTTTTTGTGGCAACAGCACACACATTCTCCTGTAATAAAAACTGCCTCTTACCGAGAGGAGAGAGGATCCTTGAGTTTCTAGAAGATTTGCTCCTTCCCTGGCTCCCAGCTGATTTATTCAGCACAAACATTACAAGGAGGAAGGAGTACAACCGGATGAGACAGCATGCAATTGGGGAAGCCACACACACACACACACACACACACACACACACACACACACTTACACACACCTACACACACATCACCAGCACATGCACAATGAGCAAAATGTATGGGCCGCTCAAGAAAACAATATTTAACAAACGGTGTTGTGCCGGCACTACAAGTAAAGCGTTTTCAAAAATAACTCCATGACCAGTTTTTAGCTTTAATCACCTTCATATAAAGTGCAGCAGACAGAAACCCTCCCCCCAAAAAACTCAAATCAAATCACCCGTTGCCTTTAAAATGGGACCAATCCTCCAAGGTACACTTGCACAGATTTTCAAGGTACTTGGCAAATTTTTTTCAAGCATCTTGGAGAACTGGCCACAGTTTTTGTGCAGATTTAGACTGTCTCAGTGTCTGCTGTCTCTTCAAGTAGTCCCAGACCGACTTAATGATGTTGAGATCAGGACTCTGTGGGGACCGCACCATCTGCTGCGGGACTCTGGGCTGTATGTTCGGGGTCACTGTCACTGCTGCAGAATGAATTTGGGGCCGATCAGACACCTTCCCTGATGGTATTGTGTGAAAACTGCACACATAATCCACACACATAGAGGGGAGCGGTTGATTTGCCAGTAGCTGTGCAATCCAGCATCACGTCAGTCCAACTAGCGAGAAAACTGGCCCAGGAACTGCCAGCACACACACACACGCTGTCATGTTTTCGTCACCTCACAGGACATTACATTCACTTCCTGGAGACTTGGCTAATCCAGACCTTAAAGAAACTCTTCACCTTAAAATTCAATAAATTCTTGCTTTTTTTTGTCCTCAAAAAGGGAGGAAGATCCCTCAAATGTGTAAACAAATTTCCGGCAACATGTACAGCTAATTAATTCACTGTTGTGTTTGTGTGCGAGAGACTCACAGGGGTGGCAAGAAAAACAGAGCGAGAGAGAAATGTGTTTACAGTATATGGATTTCTTCAGAGTATCTGCTCTTGAGACCACAGCAGAGGGATTTCAAACTGATTCCCCCCCATTCAAATGTCATACATCCTCCTTTCCGTGAAATAGACCCGCTATTGTAAATCCAGGTCACAGCTATGAACCCAAATTGACTCTGCCCATTAACTCCATAGCACTCATAAAGGGGAGATGCAGACCGGCTAGAATCGCTACAGAAAGATTTTTAAGGCCTTGAGGTATGTTCGTAGTGAAAGTGGGATGAATTTTGAGGAAAAGCACTTTTGCATATAAAGTCACAGGAACGATGTGAACAAGGCACAGGTTTTGCTCCGGGCTGCGCAAACTGAGTCATGATGCATCTGTACGAGAACACATTTCTAGAGGGAAATGCTTCTCCCCTGTACTGTATGGCTGTCACACAACCATGCAGTGAGACGATGGCGTTCTGTTGCAGCCAGAACCCACTGCTGTACCGCGCCGCATGAGTCAGTAAACACGGGCTGGAATGGCGTCATTTTAGAGAAAGCTGCAGACTCACAGGGTGTCTGCTGTGTGTGTGTGTGTGTGTGTGTGTGTGGGTACAGCAGGGTTGGGGGGGGCACCTTAAAAGATGTTAAGGGCGCATAAAGGTATAATCAAGCCCACAGAGCGGGAATCAACAGGTCAGAGAAAACAGTGGATTCATGGTGAGCGTTCAAAGTGGTGCTCTTTTCAAAAATAAGACAAAATCTTCCAAAGCATCCAAATATTTTAAAAACTAATTCATCAGTACTTACAAGAGAAAAAGCATTACAGTCACGATCTGCTGTCGAGGGACAATGTGGATGACTCATCCTGAATTTTTCCAAACAAAAAGCAGAGCTACGGTTTGTCCAAAAGGCCTTCGGTCTTTGTCAATGAGCAGTTTCGAGAGCGAGCAAGAAATTACGGAAACAGTCATCCCAGCAAGTGATCCAAACCGGCACATATTTACACTGGAGTAACAAAACTCTCCAGCATCCGTGGTAATCATAACGCTACTCAGATGGCATTACAGTCTGCATAGGGAGGAGGTTTTCCTGCATTGTTACGACTATAAAACATCAGACTCTAACACCGTGCCAAGCTGTTTAAACATTCTTCCAAGTCAAAAAGAACATTTCACATATCCACTGTGTCATTCTTCCTGCCCACAGCTGTCACTTCAGATACCCATATCCTCATTTTTCCCAAAACTAAGGATGTGTGGTGATTATGGACTAGTTTTATTGTGTAGTTTTGGATTTCTGTTGTTGCCTGTGTTTTGGCTGTGCTGTTGGTTTCAGGCTGGGCGGGGCTGGTTGGAGGAGGACGTTCCTACACTGGCACAGCTGCAGCGCATTGTCCTCATCAGCGCACTGGATAGAGCTGCTGTTCACCTGGGCTCCAGTGCCAGACGATTGCCAACTCCACGAGTGGTTCATCAGGCCGCTTAGTCGTGTTCACTAAGTTGATGTGTTTACACTAACAACTCTCGAGCTCACAAGTAACCTATGTTGTCTCTCCTTGTTTCCCAGCGTCCCCTCCACCGGCCTAAGCGTCCAGCCGTTCAGTCTCCCACGCCAGCCTTCACTCCGCAGAACACGAGTCGGACTTTCCCCTTCACAAGCACCCACACGAGAAATCACCCTCCTCCCTTGGCTAAAACCTACGCACCTGCCCCGGATCCCTCTCCTGCCTCCTGGTGTCCCTCACCCCCCGGATTCCCTCAAATAAACCTGTTTTCCCTTCAACCTGTCTCCGTCTCGTTTTGGGTCCACAACTCGCGTCCCTCGGCCACCGGGACGTAACAGGATGTCAACTTTTGCCCTTCATATGTATTGGGTTTCTCATTACAAATGTCTACAATTTAGTTGCATATATCTGTCTTGTATTAATCCCAGCTTCAGATATCAGTTTAATATATCTACAGTTTAATCCCGACTATTTACAATTCTAGTTTGATGTCTTACCTCCACTCAATCCAAGATATCTCCACTGTAGATATTTGATGTAGATATTTTTAGCTGGAATTATGACTAGTCAATATGTAGTTACAGATACTATGAATTTGTTTTAACTCTTGGCACAATAATGCTGCAGATATCTGTAGTTATGGTAGAAGCTACGCCAAGTTGGAGGCGACTTGCTTACTTGCTATGGTAGCACATGACATGATATTCTACCACCATGTCAGAACCACCTTCTAGTTAAGTTTCAACCAAACAAACAAAGCTCTCATTCTTCACAAACTCTTTGCTGATAAGCTGGTATGATTTCACACCTTTTCCTATCAATCTCACCCACCACAGCCACTGAAATTACTTTTGCCAACACTGTTCAAATGCTTCGCTGGACGAATATCCAATTGGAAGCCTCCAATGTGCAGCATCATGCACAACAAGTCAGATTAGTCCTAGTGACGTTTGAGGTATGTACAACAAATGTTTTAACAGGTCAAAACTGAAATACAGATATCTCTGTCGTTTTTACTTGTGAGAATGATCTTACCGATATCTGGACTAAAAATTCTGCGTTTTCTCAACATGTCTAAATGGCATCATGTCTGTAATGTTAATGGTCAAACTCAGCTATCAACTGTTTATAAGATGGGAGAATGCTTTTAATTACTTGTTTCGACCAACACAATTGATAAACCCTAAGCCTACCTAGATGGTTGTCACGGGCACCATCATTCTGCTACAAAAGGGGACAAAAAAAAACACACTCTGTCTTGTTTGCATGTTTTTTAATATTTTTTTTTTTAAATCAATCAAAACCATTGCAGGTAGAGCTAAGTCAAAGATGCGGCTTTATTGTGCCTTCAAGATAGTGACAGATGGAATTGTTTGGTTCGAGACCACTGTGATCGAAATGGACAATTCACTAGAATGAAACTAGCAGGGCTGCCGTATTGCACGGGGCAAATCCTGGGCAAAACATGACATTTCAGTGTGGTAGGTTATCAATAGAAAACTGGATTTTGGAAACAGTAACATGCAGAGAGTGGAATGAAAAGAGAAAGTCTTCTGAAATGGGCTCTGAAATCTGCTTAGGTAGATTATTGTCACTGTGTCGACAAAAACTATTTTAACCAGACACGTCGTAAGGAAAAGACTGGCCACTGAACAGATCCTGAACTCCAATCTATGATAGAATTTCACAACACTGAAGATGATGGTTGTACGACATGTCCTGACACTGAGAAAACCAGGTTTCTGCTTTATCACAGCCGAATTGGGAAACGTTAAGCCCATAGTGTTACTGCACTGATGCAAGTCGTGTCATGAACCTGTGCACATAGCAGAAGTACAACCTGAGGGGAAAAGTGCTTTTTAAACCTTGTTTTGGGGCAAACAAACCAAACTTGTAATGCGTTTTTTTAAAAATCCAATTTGAGTTGGGATTCTATACATGTAGTTGTTGTGTCTAATTAAATAGTAGTTATGGCACCGTCCTTATTCATTCAGATAGGAGCCTGGTCTTGTTAGCCTGAAATTACAGTTGTGACTAGACATTCTGACCCTTTACAATCCCAAAACCTTGCTATCCATCAGGTTTTTAGGAAAAACGAACGGAACCCATGAAAAACAGCCTTAACATACCGACAGCCTTGGATTCTGACTCCAACATGACATTTTATGTCACCAATCAGGATAATGGCGTATTATCTGACTGAACAATCCGACAGATTGGCTACGTTCAGACTGCAGGCCTTAATGCTCAATTCAGATTTTTTTGTGAAATCCGATTTTTTGTGAGTTCGTTCACATTTTCGATTAAATGCAACTTGTATGTGATCTGCTGTGTGAACTTCATACGATGGCACCGCTGCCGCTGCCACTGACGGTGGAAACAGAAGTGTAACCGCTATCCTAAAGTAGCATCAGCAGCCAAGTTCTGCCTGCGCATGCCGGCCACTTCCACCCCGATGGAGCGCTCCCCCGAAGTGGAAGTGTCCCTTGACCGCGCAGAATATTCTGATATTCATCATTAATTGGGCCTGAATATCCAGAGACCAGAAAGTGCTTTTCGGAACAACCCCACTAGTTACTATAACAATTATGAACAATAATTAACAACAAATGAGCCTTCAAGCATCAAGCCCTCCTTGTATCTCGACCTCCGTCTTGACAATCCGACAGCCTTTCTATCCGACATAAACAAAGGTTTTACATTTAGTGTCGGATTATTGAGTTGTGATTGTACTGCCAGGTGATGTTACCAGGAGGGCTGGAGTGTAGAGACTTGCTGATAAGGACGATAATTAACCCACAATGTTTCGCTAATCTCAACTAAAGTGCTTATTTACACCAAATCGTGATCTTTATTGAAATCTTACATTAGTTGTGTTTTTGCCTGAACCTACCCAAACCGTAATGTTGTCAGAAAACAGATATGTTTTTACATTAGTGATTTGGGATGGTTTTGGAAAACACAGAGGAATTTATGTCATCCTGCTGATAGCAGCATCGGATCAGACATTGTTTTGTATTGTTGTAAAGGCCACGGACAAAAGAAGGATTTTAAATTGAGGGCAGAGCATGCTCAACACTCAGTTCTTTAGCTTAACTCCTTTTCTCTGACCTCTCAGTTTTGAATGGATGGCCTTAACGTCAACACACACACACACACACACGCACACACACACGCACACACACACACACACACACACACACACACACACACACACACACACATATATCTGCACAGTCAACATCTCTCTGGCACAGTACAGGTTGTATCAGGAACACTGAGAATCTAAAAGTACGCAGCAGTCAAAAAAGTGAAACGAAAATTCACTTCGCATTCAGCCTGAACGTTTCAGACAACTATGACGTCCAGTGTGCTGGAAATGGTGGTACTCAATAAAAGGCAGGTGAGTCTCTTCGTAAATTTTGCATCAGCTTGTGTGAAGCGAGGTGGAGACGATAGCGGCGAGGGAATGAGGAAAAAGAAGAGGATGTTTGGCTCTGACAGAGTGATGTCAGCCTTTGATGATGGATCGAGTTTATACTGAAACATCCTCGGCGGAGTCTGTTTGATTTACAAGGAGGAGAATAGGTGATGATGGTGTGGCGAGGTGACTCAGGGACTTTCAACAGATGGCTGAACGTAATGAGCGGGGCAACATTTGTGAAACTGGCAAAGGACAAGTTTTACAATTGAATAGTTGTTGGACATGATTGGTTTTTCCCACCACGGGGTAAAATAGGTTTGGTGAGCTGTGTAAAGCGTGCACTGCTGTGAAGGAACTATCAGCAGACTGTGTGAATCACTTTTTCTCCAACTTTTGGCCATGAATTCTGCGTGTTCCACCCTCACTATGTGTGGTTGTTGATGTCAGGGACTGCTCATTTTTTTCTGTCCTCCTCTTCTAATTGACTCTCCCTCCTCTCCCACCTTTGTCCTCTTTCTCTTGACATCTCACTCACACAGCCACTTAGTCACATGTAAAAAAAAAAGAAAAGCAAATTATTTGTACAAAGGATTCACACCTTACATCCACTCACCCACCTGATTCCCTCTGAGGTGACCAAAGGGGGAACCAAGAACTCATTTGTGCCAAATCCTGCTGGCAGAGGATGCTGAACCTGTCACTTCTGCACCACCTGTGCAACGCTGTCATTTCGCATGGATCTGGCATGTTTTGAAACCCAGCCAGAATCGAGACGCTTCAGTGGGAAGAAAACTAGTCACAAGATAATGATGCTTCATAGGCATCATGTCTCAGATTTACATGTGTTGTGACGTTGATGTTAACTATAAAAAATGTAATTAAATGTCAAGAAAAACGTCTCAAGAAATTAAAACTGAGCGGCACGGAAGAAGTCAGGCTGGAAGATGTACTTGTCTTTGGATGCAGAGGGGACTAAAACTGAATGATGGAGGCTTGATTAATGGAAGCAAATCACTTTCTGATACTCCAAAAAATTGGTGCAATTACTACAATTAAAAATTAGAATGAGAGATTGACCAACAGTAATTTATGGGGAACAACTGCCATTTAAAAAAAATGTAACAGACAAAAATATTGGAATTGAAACAATTAAGCTGAAAGAAAATCTATGGGCAACATTTTTGATGGGACATCAATTAGTCATTTTCAAGGCAAAACACACATAAAAAAAGTGAATATCAATTAAATATCTTCAGTGTTAAAGAGGAACTGAAGACACTTGGGCTTTAGAAAATTGTGGGAATTATTCTTCTGTATGTTATGAACACTATTGTTAATCAATTACTGCCTCGAATAACACCAGTGAAAATTAAATCTAAATTTGGAAGCTCAATACGCCAAACGTTATAAGAGTTGTTAGAGGTGAAGGTAATGTCAAAGTAATTTCATCGTTCTCTATGGTTTTCTATGGTGATATAATCTTGAATGTAGAAACTGATTAGCCGTTTGCCTTGTAAGATGTGCAGTGAGCCTATATATTGTTTGAATTATGTTTTTATATCTGTTCTTTTCTTGCCCACACAGTCATTTAACATCGGCAGTTGAAAGAAAAAAGATCATCTTGCATGTAATAAAAACAGACTGAATGTGAGATCACTGAATTCATCCTACACACTTACCAAGAAAATTGCTTTATTACTTGATTATGTGTTGCATAAAGTGACTACATCTGTATCTGACTATTGATGCATGACCATAACTACTTCAAAGCAACTTATACATAATATTAGGCTAAATGTAGCTGAATCTACTCACATCTTAATGATGCGACAGTGATATTGAGGAGACTGTTAATTTATATTTCACAGTCAACAGTTTATTTCCAGCTTTTTTCTTGCTATGGCTGCAGCAACAGTGTTACTTTCAGCCTTTACTGTAAAACTCCTCATATTGGTTGAGGATTATACTATTTCAGTGGGAACTCAGTCCTACACCTGTTCATGTTTGCAAATTGTTATTTGGTGCCAACACTGCCTCTTTCATTAAAAAAAAACCTCATAGCCAGATTGAGAAACGCTGGGCTTACTTACCTTGCTTCGTGTGACTGCTTCGGGAGGTAGGTTTGGTAAAGCCGGGTTCGCAGTACAGCCCTGAGTTCATGTATCCACGATCCTTTTCTGTCACTGTCAACACTGGTGATCAGAGGAAAAGAAGCAGAGATTAACTAGCTGCCCATACCAGAACTCCAGCTCGTATAAAAGCTAAATCTTTCTCTGTTATAGCTCGTCTAGGGCTGGTTGAGACATAACATAAAAGTGATCCATCTTCTCCAGAGAGGTGTACTACGAAGCAATATTAGTGGGTTAGTGAGGTATGCTGACCTTAAAGCCAGATTTTTCAGTGTCATAGAGGTGGATGGTAACTTACGCTACATAGTTAACCTACTACAGAGGAGGTTATCCTTTCACTACTTCCTCTTTGAGATTTTCAGCTGAGGGACTATGTTCTATTTGCAAACCTGCTGAGCTGTAGGTCAGTAATACCACTGAATGAAGCCATGCAGTTACAGAATAGGCACAGTGCATGCGTTGCTTTGCCATGCATTCAGTTGGCGAGGCAAAAAACCCACATAAATATGTTTTTACACTTGGTTTTGATTTGCTGTCAGGACCGTTTTGCACTGCTGGCACTGCAACTAATAGAGTACAGATCAGCACACTGATTCTATGAATATTAATCACAGAGAATATTAGATAACTAACATTAATTCCACTTTGATTTCACCAAAAACCAAAGCGACAGCTTCAAATATGAGATGGTGTCAGACCTAAATGCCCTTCTTCAATAACATGTTTAAAGGTATAAAGTTAAACAGCTTTAATGTGCAGCTGTTATGTTAGAAATAAGGGGCTGCGCTGAGAGAGCGCTGAGTGGTAAAATGAACATATTAACTTATGCAACTTCTCTTCATAGCTCTGCATTGTAACAAATCTGCTGACTGGCACACGATTGGTGCAATTATGTGGAAGAAAAGTCTCATTAGGCCTTAAACATCCTTTTTAAGTTGCGTGTGCACATAGTTTTAAGCCTGAGTTAACAAAGAAAGTTGATAACCACCATCTTGATACATATTATTATCATATATCTCTGACTGGGGTTTTAAGTTTTGTCATGTTGGCTTACACAAAGACGTCAAACTTACTTTGTAGTTCAGCCCTCAAGCAGCCACAGAAACAGATTGTTGAAATTTGATAACAGGTGTATTCATTTACAATATATTGACTGGTTTAAAGAGCTGAATTTAGCTTTAGCTTGGACAAAAGGCAAACATAATAAACAAACAAGATGTACCTGCCTATATGAAATAAACAAGGGAAGAAAAGGTAAAGAAAGAATGGCTGTCCACTCCTATAAACTCCTACAGTTTCACTAAAGCATCCTTTTGGTTAAAGCTACAGGCGCTCACACCGGAAATGAGTGTCTTGTTGGGAGATGAGAGCAACGCCATGTTGGCTCCTTCTTTGGCTGACGTAATCGTCGATGAGCCAATCACAGGCGAGCACTTGATCCACCAATCACCTCCTCTGACCTGGACACACCAATTAGCATACCGAGCCGTTCACACCTGCTGCGCATCATTAAGACCTGACGCAACGAAATGCAGGTACAGTGCTTAGCAAAATAACCCAGAGAGAAAGAAAACAGTTCAGTCGCTTCTTTCTAAAGTTTTCTGTTTTCTCCCCTTCGGTCAGTGAGTCGTTAAACTTAGCGGCTAGTTGTAGCTCCGAAACAAGCTGCTAACACTAACGGTGGTGCTGCTGTTTAAATACGCAGGAAACTTTCCATCACACCTGTATATGGATGTATAACCTTCAGGCCCTCAAAACTCTTCCGTCTGGACTCTTAACTTCAAGACGTTAAAGGTAAGCAATTAAAGCTTGTTTATGAGCCGTATTTTTTGATGCAAACCTGTACATAATTTAGATGGGTTGAGTACACAGTGCATACGTGATGTGTGGAGGTAGCTGCTGCTGCTGCTGCTGCTGCTGCTGCTGCCGGGTGTGTTGTTTGACTGCTGTGCTGAGCTGTTTTTACTGTTGTTTCAAGTAGGCTGGTTAATTTGTTTGTTTTATTTCTTTTTTTTTTTTTTTAACTGCCTGAACTTTTCATGCCTGTATCTGTTTGTTAATTGCTTTTGCTGCTGGCTATATCTGCCAGCTGTGTGTGTGTGGCTTTGGCTGAGGCAGGTACTGTGTTTACGTGTCTTAAGCCTCACGTTTTATACTAAGTTGTCAGTTTATTAAGTACACCGTGCTAAAACTGATGCAGTTTAGGACAACAGACTGTCAGTAAATCTTACATTTTCAATATGTTAATATTAATAATCTTTATTTAAACAGCATTTTTCAAAATTCAAGTTGCAACAGCCCTGCAAGGCGGCAAAATAAAAGACAAGTCATGACATCTTTAGGTTTTAAAAGACAGATAAAAGCCCAATTTGCAAAAGGACTTGGAATTGACACATCTTGTATCTCTTGGGAATTTCAAGACAATTATAAAAGACAGAGAAATAAGGTCAATTGGATCTTGTGACTGTACTGTATAATCATGTAATCCCACTCTTGTTTTTCTGTAGTGTGTGAAATTGTGACTCTGTTTTATTTGTGTTTTGTGGGTTTGCTGAAATCTGTTTTGTGCTGCTGTCTCGGCCAGGTCACGCTTGAAAAAGAGGTTTTAAATCTCAATGAGTTTTTTACCTGGTTAAATGAAGGATATTGATTGATTTAGTGAATATAATCCAGTGTTGGAGATGGTAAGAATATTTTTGGAAATCATAAAAGAAGCTCAAAAGAAATACGACTGCAATTAGGCAACAATATATTATGAACACAAAAGGTCTGCTTCAGTCAACTAATTTCGAGGGCAATATGACTTGTTACTGGAAAACTAAATGTAAAATCTTGAAAGAAGCGTTTTTCCCAGGTCGTGGTAAAGATGCCCCTGAGAGAACTGTTACCCCACTAGTCATATCGATCAATGAAAATGTGTTGCAGTTTTTCTCAGTCACTTTGGTGCATTTCTTGAATCATCCTCGACATTTGCAAAACAGGAAGTGCATTTTTTTCAAAATAATTTGTACGAATAGCAAAACACCGTGGATTACCTGCAAAAGGCAGTTACTTCTCCAATGTCCATAGTTCATCTCTCAAAACTAAATATCTGTGTCAATGAACATGTCGGTGGCCTTGTGGTCTTTGTGTCAGTGTGTGTGGATAAGACAGTCAAATTGTTTAGTCATGGTGTCAATATAACCGTGTACTGATGTTCTGATGTAAACTATGGCTAAAGTTTTGATGACAGTTATTGTAAATTGTGAGTTATACCTTAGTGTATGTGGAAGATTGATTGCAAGAGACTGGGCAAGATTCACATTCATGCTTTTACTGTTTGTACTGTAAGTTGTTGACAGACCATGTCACTGCCATACAGAAAGGAAAAGACAGCACTACACAGCACAAAGAAACAAACAAAAGTAGAAATATGAACATAGGACCGTCTCTGTAGGGAAAACTGTACATGCAGTGCTGTAGGAATTACAGTGCAATCTTTCTCTATACTTGCCAGTTGCTGGTTCATAAGATGCACCTTTGAGCTATTTCAGAAAACTGGTTGGTCATTGGTTGATCTGTGTAAAGCTACACACATTTCCCTTCATTGGAGAAAGTCAAGAGTCACCTGGGAGCAATTTACCAATTCAGGACAGATTTAGAAAAAAAAGTCTAATGGAAATGTATATAAATATGCTCGACATATTCTGCCAACTTGTTCAACCATTTTACATGTAAAGACTTATGTGATGAACTAATGCCTAAATGTTGTGAGAGACTATTGAACAGAGACCATACTACATTTTGATCAACATGACATATGCAGTTGATAATGTAGGACACAGCAGAGAATTGTACATAATCATTTGCATGGATGTACCAAAGCATTTAGAACTTGTTCAAAGAAATGAGAAACTGCTTTTTTTGATGTGCACAAGTGACACAATGATGTGAAGATTGAACAAGTACTTTGAGAATTGTATCAAAACGACTGAAAAAAACTGTAATTATGCAGAAGCGTTACTTTTATTTTGTTGTTGCTGTAAGTTTACTTGCAGCATAAATGTTAGAAAACCTATTAAAATGTATATTTTCTTCTCAAAAGGATACCTAGGACAAATGACAATTAAAGAAATTCTAGCATACCCTGTTTTTTTTGTGTGTTGTGTGTGAATTAGTGACGTGATTTCCCCAGTGCACATTGTTCCATAGCCTCGAGGCCCTGTAACAGACTGAAGACCTCTGCCAAAACATGTCAAAGTGTGAAACAAAAGTTCATGAAGAGCCTTAGAACAAATCAGTGAAATCCTAAAATCTGTCCCTAAAACATACTGAGAGCCAGTGTCAAGAGGACAAAATGAGAGCGACGTGATCGTGTCTCTTGGTTCTTGTTAAAAGTCTGGCAGCTGTCCAGGCTGGAGTCGCTCAGTAGATTATGAAGGTTGTAATGTTGAGCTTTAGTTGTTAAGCTGAATGGTTATTTAGTAAGTTTGTGGTACTGTTGAAATGTATTGTATTATAAATAACTGTTATTTCGTCTACTGTTATTGATTTTCTCTTGGCACATCTACAGTAGTGCTGATTTCTGGCTTTGTGACTGTTCTCAAACCAGCTTACTCCCGGACGAGGCCACTAATTTGAATACGGCCATAAATATGACAAGATAATGTACTAGAGATTTATATCCTCAAAGTTATCGAGACCTTACTACTCCAGGAATTATTCACCATTATTTGTCTGCAGTAGATAAAGTTAAGTAAATGTCAGCTCTTATATTTTTAAGTGGAAGAAGAGAGTGGTGGCCCGGCCGTTCTCCCAAATATAAAAATTTGACATTGGTCAGAGTGGCTTGATCTGTTGGGGTATGTGAGCCATCCGTCATTTTTTTTTTTTTTTTACTGTTGATGAACAGGTAGCAGGCACATTTTAGAACATCCAGCCAAAAGTGAATGGAGCAGAAAGAGCACAGAGTCCAAAAAAATGTAGCTGGTAGTGTTGGTTACTGCTGTCTGTGGGTGCCATCAAGTTTCAGAATCGTGGAGGCAGGGTTGGGGGGAGAAAAGAAATATCCATTAGGAGAATTTCAAAAGCTGCTGCAGAAGATCCCTGCTGAGGTGGCGTAACTAATAAATCTATTCTGGACCAGCATTGCACGTATCACGTCCCATGCCTTTTCCAACACCGTGGACATAAAGTGTGATTCACAGCCAGAATTATTCATGCTTCCTCTTAAGCTTCAGAAAAGAGAATGTACCATTATTGGAACACACAAAACTCTCTCTGGGGAAATTAGGGTGTTCATCGCCATGTTGGAGTTCAGTGACACACTGAACTCAGCCAGCAGGGGATTGAGGAGAATACCATTGTGTCGCAGTCATCAGAGGAAAATCCAAAATTAAATACTTAATTCAGAAAGGGCTTCAGCCTGTAGAAACTAAGAGGATCACATATTTAAGCCAGAAAACCATCGCAAAGGCAGTGTGGATTTATCTTGAATGGATCAGATTTACACCTTGATCCGTGTCCCGCTGCACATTTCTACCATATCATTACTAATCTTCTGAAATCCCCAAGTTCACACCTATTTGTTTTCATCTCCAGATAATGATAACAATACAGGACACCCTGCTGCTGTAACAATGCTGGTCAGAGGGTTACGACGTGAGGCGCACACTTCAGTGGTGGAAGAAGAGTTAAAGCAAGCACATATTTTCCTCTGAGAAACATCTCAGTGCTTTTAGATATTTCAGGCATCTTTGTTAAGAATGACATTTGCCTCCAATATACCTAAATTTATACAAAATAAATGTTAGCATAGTAAAAATAGTTGTACAAATATCAATAAGTTCCTTCAACTCACTGCAGACACAAAGTGAAGACACTTTTTAATGTATTTCATTTTGGCTCTTTTTCCTCCCTGCCTCAGTTTTTTCCTGAAGATCAATAAAGTTCATCGTATCTTATCAACGCGGTTTAGGGACGTTTAAAGGGAACAAAATAAAATTAATGAAAAATGAAATGGAACTGCAGAGGCTGAACTAAATTTCACCAGTTTTAGCCTGCAAAAAATGCACACACACACACACACACACACACACACACACACACACACACACACACACTCTGAAATGGCAGCTGTGAGAATGGTTTATTGATTCGTGATCATGCCAGCAGTGGCATTTCAATCCTTTTTAACCAACAGAGGAAATTCCACCAAGCCATTTATTAAAAATGACACGACAACTGCTGGGTGTTTGTGTGTAGGCATGCAGGTGCTCAGTTGCTGCCTCATGAAAGAGTGTGTAAACTTCTGGAGTGTGTG
>NW_007579625.1:65609-78463 GCF_000690725.1 Stegastes partitus | reverse complement strand
GGTGTATAGATAATGGATGGATTGTGTGTTTTTCACCCTGACATAAAGACGTTACTGCGTACTAGAATAAACTGTCTCATGAACCAATGCGATAAAAGCATGGACCACGTTGTCACACTGTAAAATATGGAAGTTAAAAACAAACAGAAAAACAATTTTTAACTAATATTTTGGACGATTTACTGTTGTTTCACAGATTTTTCCTGTTTTGCTAAGATAACTTGTAAAATCACAAAAAAATTTACATAAAACAAAAGTGGCCAAAACTGTACATAATGTCCACATAAATTTGCATTTGTAAAGGCGCTGCTCGCCACTGGTACACAGAACAGAGTTATTGCTAATTTTATTAGTAACATGCATATTAGAAACTATGACAAGTAAAAGGAGCTCATGTCTGCCTGGTAATTGAAGTGATAAAGGCGGAGCAATAGGACTGAACAATGGCTGCAGCAATTTTTTAGTTTTTATCCTGCACAGGGTGTCATAGTGGAAGACAAACAGGGTTGTATCTGAGAAGCCTCGTAGTGTCCCGACAAAACAGTCATGCGAGTCAATCAAAATGAATGACGAAAGGCCTTTTCTGATCTGACACCCCTGTCAGCGGGATGAAATTATTTGTCATGGCAGATTCTCCTTCATTCTCTTGACTGGTTTGACAACTTCCCTGCTGTTGACCAATAGGAGCAGGGGGCAGTCTTTCACACGTCTGTAAACACGATAAAGTGAAAGGAACGATGTTTTATTTCACCATGTGACTGTTATTGTTGCTTCAGGAGTTTTACCGGAATAAGTGGGAACAAAATGTTCTGTGCCAAGTTGTGCTCAGCCGTGTCAATGCCAAACAGCTCCTGTGTGGGTTCACTTTTATTTGTAAAGCCACTATATACATACTGAATGTAAAAAAATAAATAAATAAATGACTAGTAAACAGTGAAGTGGCACATTTTCAATCCCCTTATGTACATTATTTTCACAATGTAGTTACAATGATCATCTCACAATACAAAAATATTCTACAGTCTGACCTTGGCCTGCCATCTTTATTAATACATAAACTTTGTGTTTCATTTCAATCTCTCATTTTAAGTAAAAACTCCACTGCAGACGTGTAAAATTGTGAGGGGCATAGTAGATATGATAATTCACCTGTTTTTATGTGGATTTTCCAATTTGTGTGTGACTTCTGCTAAACTGAAGAGAGGAAAAACTAGTGGCAGATGAAATCAATACACAAAACAAACATAACTGCCATATTCCCATAAGGCTCCTGACATTGTTTGTCGCTGTTTGAAGGTTGACCGGTGCTCTTTTAATTACATAATCTTGTAGTCCTGCCTTTGTCTGCACTGATTTAATTGCACCCGACCGGAAAATTAGCACCACCAGCTGTTCGTCTTGACCAACCAATTCATAACATTTGCATAACAGTAGTGGATGCATATTATTTAACATTTCCATTTGCTCATTTCTCTGTATTTGGAGTAAACTGGGATAGAAACCTTGCTATAGATAGAGAAGGAAAAGAGTGGGATGAGAGGAAGGCTGGAGGACTTGACAACAATGAGAAGAAAGAAAGAAACTTTCAAAAGGCTGGAATGAATAACGGTTTCTATGTCGCCTTAAAATGCATTTTCTAGAGTATAATTGCATGACTAGAACCAAAGCAGTCTCCACTGAATTTCTGATGTCACCGTTCTTTTACATTCTGGAGCCATGAGAAGACATCTAAGAAAAGCCCTGATTTATGGTATGTTGCAACAGGCACAACATCTGAGGAATAGAGAAAAAATGTTGAACTTCTTACTGAAATACATAGAAACCTGGACATGGTTAGAGGGTAAGAAAAGCAGAGGAAAAGAAAAACTGAAAAAAGCTGTTAGAGGAGTGGAGACCAAACTAATTTCAAGTTTCTGTACATATTAAATGGCTATTAGAATGCTTGTTCACTCAAGTTTTATTGGTGTAATTGTAGCATAGTTGGCGCCATGAATAAAGTACCTACTAGTTTAGGCAGTCTGTTACACTTTTGAGTCGGCCTTTTCAAGTGAAAGATAAAAAGAAAACACTCCAAATCCGTGGGTGCTGGTTAACAAGGTTTATGGATCGAGTCAAACCAGGTGACTGCAAAGCAACACACACAACTTTGTGGTCCTTTTAAACGGTCTGCCGTCTTCTCTCTGTAGTATTTTATTACAAAAGACACTTGTTGTTGACGATTTGTTTGTTGCTCCTCCTTCCTCCTCTTTCAGTGACTCTTCCTCTCTCCTCCTCCTCTGTCTTTACTGACATAAATCATTGCTGACAGTCAATAAGCCCCTTGTCTAAAAGTTTTAAGCAGCCACCAAAAGGTCAGAACGTCTGAAATACCTTAGAGAGACGTATGAGAGCCCCGATGCAGACTATCTGCTGTCTAAGCAGCCGGACCAATGACAGTGATCCAGCGCTCCACAGACTGCAGGTGGGTCCTTGCCTTCAAGATACAGAATGTATCTGGATCAAATGCTCAGACGATAAATGACAGAGTCAAAAATGTCTCCAATCCAATAAATCACAGTGCTGAGATCCAAAATATATGAAAATGAAGCTTAATTAAATCTAGAGTATCACAAACGTCATGAAGATTCAGCCTCAGGGTGCCATGAATGTCTCGCGGCAATCCATTTTACAGTTGTTGAGACCCCATGAAGGCCCTACAGTCAGGGATCACACAAAGTCACATGACACATTTTATTGCAGCCTATTATGGTTGCAACAGTATGAGACAATCATGCTACAGTAGCAGGCTCAGAAGATATCACGTTACACAGCATTAAACAACTGTGGGATGTAGTGGAGTTGTGACAAGTACAAATACCTCAAATTTGTGTTTAAGTACAGTACTTGAGTAAATGGACTTTGTAAAATTCCACCAGTATTTATTACTAATGAAAAATAACATCAGCTGGAAGCATTAAAAATATAGCCTATATGCTCCTCTCTGTATCTTTCACTCACACACTTGCTTATGTCAGTGCCCAGGAGCCTGGCAAGTGTGTGTGTGTGTGTGTGTGTCTTCATGAGGTCAGATTGAGGTCAGTGTGTGTGTGTGTGTGTGTGTGTGTGTGTGTGTGTGTTTGTAAATCAGAGGTAACCAAACAGGCAGACAACACAGATGGGAGCGGGGATGTGGAAAATGATTTCGATGCCGCAGTTTATGGTCCATATTTAAACGTTTGCATGTATTTATTTAGGATTAAAGCTATAAATGAGATGCATGCCTTGATCTGCACGTGTGGATGGTGCAGATTGAAGAGAGACAAACGTGTTTGATGTGATTCCTTCTATTGCAGCCACTTTGTGTCCATATATTTTACATACTGGATATGTGTCCTCGGGGACAACCCCCAGTTCGTTTTTGGGCAGTCCAAAGTAATCCCACGCTGCTGATTTTAATTTCCTTTCCTGCTGGGAATGGAGATTGGTGATATAAGCCTCGCTTCTCTCCGGCATTTTTCTCCACTGCATGTATGCGTGTGTCGGAAGTTGTGGAGTCTGACAGGCTGTTGAGTTGGAAAGGAGCTGTACATGCAGGTGAGGTTCTCCGCCCCGCTGCATTTTTTTTCATCCAGTATCAGAGATAAGTGAATGTACACAACATGATAACTGTCAGATTTCGTGCTACCACTGCAACCCTACAATCTCTAATTTGTGGAGATGGATCAGATTAGACCGAAGTGACGCAGTGGCCATCATTGCTGTCTTTAGTCAACACTACTAACAAACATTTAGGGCTGGTCCGCATAGCAAATTCTGTTCTCCGAATATTCAGCCCAATTTATGACAAATATCCTGAATATTTGGGAGAGGGCGGGGGTGCCGCGCGGTAATGAGGGGTGAGTGTTCTTTCCGGGGAGGGGGGCGAGGTGCTGAGCATTCAGTCTGACGGGGCAGCAGTGAGCGGGCGTTTCCGCCATCAGTGGTCACCGTACTGTGTCTGCCATTGGTGGTGGCGGCAGCAGTGGGGGGAGGATATTCGGAGATCAAAACTGATATCCCGATTCCAGCACATCAAACAAATAGTCGGCTATTCGTTTCCAGCCCTACAAACTTTATTCGATTGTTTTTTGTTTGTAACTCAGGCTGTGTGTGTTTTTGTTCTGTTTTTGTAGCTCGTCATCTATGGCAACCGATTTCCTCCCTGCCCATTATGAATTCATTTCGTCCATAGCAGCGACACAACAAACACTTTCAATGCCGATTAACTCTGAAAGACTCACTGTTCATAAACTGAATAGAACTGCTAGCCTAACAACATTAAGGCTACAAATACAACCTTCAGGTCCTCCATTGAAAAACAGTTCCTGAACACCTATTTGTGTAGTCCAATAATATATAATAGCCTCCACTTTTATCCGAGCCAATGCGATATCCTTTCTCTCCAGAGTGGCAGAGAATTCTCAACATAGTTTTTCTGTTCATTTGGGTGGTGATGTGCTGTGCCTGAGTCTTCAAATGATAAAGTCCTGAAACTGTTGCACAGTGCAGCTGTCACTGAGTCTTACATAAGATTGTGAGCAATTTACTCAGACAGAAATTGTTTTATGTGATCTTATTTCACAAATTAAGACTTCTTTTTCACCACAGGACAAACACAGTGTATTTGTGTGTGGGAAAGCATATTGCACATGTGCTATTTATATTTTTGAGACAGATGGTGAAGCAGAAAAAAAATCTATAAACTCATCTTCTTTTGACTTCAAGGGAAACAGGTTTCATATGTTCTGTTTTGATTTAGTTGCTCCTCGACGAATGCGCGTCCACATGAACGCGCTCTCACAGTCGGGTTGTCTGTCTCTGTGTTTATCCTCTGCTCAGTCTGTCTGCTTCTACCGCTCAAACTTAACCGTCTGAACCCCAAGCAGTTTCTTGGCAGTTTCAGCTCCTGTCACATTTTCACTCACTGTGGGCTCAATTTTTACTGCAAAATGAAGTCCGACACCTCCAGTAGAGAGAGCTCAAAAATGTGGTGGGTGCAGAATATCAAAGCTATTATGCTATACATCGTAAAAAAAAATAAATGAAAGTTAAATTTGTTTTATTTATTTTTACAAAAAAAATAAAAAATTACGAAACCTTGAGTCAACATGGATTTTTCCAGTGCCCACAGATGTTAGCAATATTGGAGAAACAAATGTGGCTCTACACACTACAGATACTTTAGTACTTATAATTTGTTTCCATCCTTGTTCTCATGTTAACGGTTCATTTTTGAGGAATTTACAAATGCGACATGTTGGAAAAAAATGGATTTTGATTAAATATCAAGATTTTAATCTTAGATTTTATTGCTTTTCAGTAACAAACCAAAAGTCATATATGATCGCCTTCAGGACCGTCGGAAAAGCAGTTCTCACAGTTTTATGCAGCGATGAATGCTGTAGTTTTGATGATTTGTGAAATACAACATGCCGTTTAAACCCACTGTTGGGTGTTGGGGTTCAGAGGCTTAAGTCAAGTGATGATGTCCAGATCTTCTGTAGGGTCACTTAATATTGTTACTCATGAGAGTGTTTATCGAGATTATTTAGGCTGTTTTGCACTAATAAATATTGTAATTGCTACCAGGTTCCCCCACGTTTTTTGAGTGAATGCAAATTAACCTATTAAATGAGTTTAAATTATAACTATGTATATGTTCATTTCCATGCAGGGGTGGTTTTGATGTCAGATGTGTTGATCCTTAGCTTTGATTAATTAATCATATATGGCATTTTGGTGTGGACCTCACAGCCTTGTCACCAGGTGGTGCTATTAAGCAAGTAAGGAGAGTTTTCAAGAAGCAGAAGTTGAAGAAGAAGAAAACTTTTTGTCATTAATATTGCTTAGCATGACCGTCAGAAGAAATTAGTCAAAGGCAACACATGCTGCTTTCTGTTCTGGTGGTGAAGGATAGAAATGACAATGCTGCAAGTTTTCTAAAGTATCCTGGTGAATATTATACAGTGTAATGATTGTGTCATAGTGAAAGATGTTGTATCTAGAGACCTGAGATGAACAGCTTTGTGTGTGTAGCACTGTATAATCTATACTGTATAACTTACAGTATATATATAACTAACTTATATGAGTCAGTGGCGCTGAATGTGTGGTTCAAGTGGAAAATGACTGATTGTGTGACACGGACGGATCAATGTTGATGTTTACGAGAATAAGATTTAAAGATATGGCTAGGGGCTTAATAGTTCTCTCTGCTTCTTTGTTGCCCCGGTTTTCTATACATGTATGGAAGACAAAAGGCGCATATAGAAAAAAAAAAGAACACTAAGTACTTTATTATTAGTTTAGTTTACACTTGAGAGCAGAGTAGAGCCACTTACAGCAGCAAGTGAGAAACTATGAATGCAGTCAAGGTTTCTAGGAGTGAGTAAATTGCCTGAATAATTCTAAATACAAAAGTGGAAGACAGATAATAACCTGAGCCTTTGTGGAAAATTAAATTCCATAATCTATAATGATCCAAATAGGTGTACCTATTATGATGGATAAACCAATTTATAAGATTTGCAATTATAACCCCGACCTATTAAGGTCCTGCTGCAAGGAGAATCACACTGTGTCAGTTTGGGCTATTCATCAAATTAGCAAAATGAGTCTCACTAACTTCAAGTTACAATAACTGATTTTGTGACTCCTGGGGGAAACAGAAACTATCTGAGACACTGACACACTATTAAGTTGATGTGATGAGCTTGGTAGCAATGAGTTGCCTATTTACACATTCGGCAGACGTCAAGCATCATTAGCATTCATTTGGAATTATGTTTTTGTATGCACATCTAGTATTCACTCTCTTTTAGCTCTGTTTCTGGTCTCCACAAAGCCCTGAGGGAAATGTGTTAGCTGCTAAACAAGAACTCCTGCTTAGCATTTTGTGAGTTGTTTGGTGCCAGACACGTACCATAGTAGCTATTTCAGTGAAAACAGCTGCCTGACGCTGTTAAAGCAAAACAAAACAGCAAAGTTATGGTCACTATATAGCCAATAGATACAATAAAGTCCTGTAAAAGTGCACGGAAATAGTTGTATAGCGTCGGTGCAACTACTGCCAAGGTGCACTCTGAGGAGACAACATGTACCCCCAGAAACCGTGTGATTCAGAAGTCAACGTGTTTTCAGTTTAGAAATTTTGCAGTGAGTGTGTGAAGCCCTATTTGATACCTACGGTTGATCAAATTCACCTGCAGTGACCCCTCCTCACCCATCTACAAGGCATCAGAGGTAAATTTGATCTATAGTATGTATCAAATAAAAGATCTTGAGGAAATCTGTTTCTCAGTGCAAAGTACCTCATCATTTGTGTGTTTATGTGACAGCAGCATCATCAAACATATTTACAACTGTTTAGGTCCAATTTTTTTGTTTCGCACCTCTTATATACTTCTCTAAAACCTTCGTTCTTCTGGCACCCGGCCCTCGAAGCACTCTCAGTCAAGCAACCGGCGGTAAATAAAGGTGATGATGATAAATGATGTACAGTTACTGAGGGAATATTTTTTATTTAGCCTTTCTAGAGGAGCAGCATCGGTGTAAGAGCTGGCTGTCAACTTCAGAGAGACCACATCTTTGGGGTGATGCCATGTTTTCATCAGGGAACTGACAAATTCAGATACACATTCAGTGTATCTTAAGCATGCTCTTTTTCTATCTCTAGTTCCCTCTTTTTAACTTGCTCCTTTTACCGTCATCCACACATGCACACAAGACACACACCGTTGCCTCATATATTTGTATGTGATGAATTTTTTCTCGTAACATCTGGACTCAGCCGTTCCTGTTTGAATGCTCAGTAGGCTGGCCTCATTGGAGGAGATGCACTGAGATGGAAAAATGTCAGACTGGATAGAAACGCATCATTTTTTGTCAAAAAAACCTGTGAATTATGTGATGAACCAGTATCCAATGGTTTTATGATTCTTACTGTACTAGCAAACATTGCTCATTGCTCTCAGGGACAGTACATTTTGAACTAATGTAATAATGTCAAAAGTCAAACTGCATCGGCGTTGATGTTACAGTTTAAATCAAGTGTTCTTTATTTAGATCATTTATTTACTCTGTCATGATAGCTTATCTCCATCATTCACATATGTTCTAACAGAAGTAAGTTACACATAGAGGTGCGTGATATGACGATATTAGATTGTGAACGATTAGAACGTTTAAACGATCTGCCAAAGTGAGGAGATCGTATGGATCGTTTCGGTCACATTCTATAAATTGCAGTTCTACGCTGATGCCCCGGCGCACCAGACGTATTACGTCGTCAACCTGACCGACCAATCACAGCGAATTACGGGCAGTGACGCAATTTCTTACCTGCCTCCTTGTTTGTGTGTAGCGGTAGCTGCATGGAGAGCCATGGCTGAAAGCCAAACGGAGGAGTTGATCGCTAAAAAAAACTCCACTTCCATTATATGGAATTATTCGGGCATTTCCCCAAATTGTCTATCCCAGACGTTCATTCCGCAACACTTACAGTCGAGAGACTTTGCTGAACGTCAGGGCAATGAACAGTGCAAAAACTGCAGCGCTCGGTTGTGATATGGACATACTACACCAACATGGAGTCCGATCAGAGACTAGGCCGGCAGTTACCCGAGGGAGAAGGAAACGCAAATGATGCCAACGTAAACAAAGGAGGAGGAAGGGAGGACCCCCTTGAAAATGAACCCGGGGTCAACATTCCACAGGGTTACCCTAGGCTAAAGGCTAACCCCTCCAGATCAGCAGGACCGTCCTCCTGCTCTCCAATGTCTGCTCCCTCCACAACAAGCTGGACGAGTTATGTTTGCTGAGAGAAACCCGCAGAGAATGGAGGGACTGCTGTGTGTTTGCTTTAACAGAAACATGGCTCTATGACAACATCCCAGATGGACATACAGCTGGAGGGGACGACATTTTTCCAGGTGGACAGACAGACAGACAGCGAGCTCTTGGCAGCATCTGAAGAGGTTCTTCATGTTCAACGTGATGGCGGCGCGCATGGACGCAGCGCCCCTTTCAGGAGACAGCAAGAGTGAATGTTCAGTGTCTCGCCTATCTCAGACATTCATTCTGCAAAACTTACTAATTAAATGATCCTGAAGAAACGCTCTCTAATCTTGCCTGTACTACTGTGTATCTACAGCAAAATGACAATAAACTGATTTGATTTGATTTGAAATGACAAAGTGCAAACGAAGGTAATTTGCAAAGTTTGCACAGAGATGGTTCGCACGTCGGATGGCAACACGATGAACTTGTTCAATCACTTTACATACAGAAATGGTTCGGTTGCACTGACCAGAAACTTGCAAATTAGTCTAAAAAAAACATGTATGAGCGTGATAAAATCAAAATTGTGATTTTGTAATTAAAAAAAATATGGCTTTAATTTACTAAATTAAAATTAAATATGTCCATTGATATTTCAGCTACCAGCTGATTGTGAATCCTGTGTGTGTTTCTTTCTTTCAGCTTGTCATTATATTTCAAGTCCTACAGACTGCTCTCCTCAGTACAGTGGATAATTAGAACATTTTTGACCTGTGTACTTTATATTTGTTAAATGGTCCGTCAAAAATGACAGTTTTACTTTTTCTATCCTCCAAATTAATACTTTAACAAAAAAAGAAACTGATTTCTAAAAAAAATCCACACTTATTTTGAATAGCAGGGACCATGAGGCATAGATGAGTCATACTTCTCTCAACGGGTCATTCATTTTCATATTCTGCACCAGAAATGTTATTATGAACCAACAGTACCCAAGAGCTGGAAAATGATGGATGTAGTTTGGCACATGTTTTTGCATGCTTACATTTTTCATCACTTCAAAGCTGAAAACACAGACATGCATTGTGCTCCAGTCCTCTGTCAAAATGTGATCAGGCCAATACAACTTTAGCTTTTATCATGTGGAGAAATGACACGTTAAGAGATGGACAGATGACAAAATAAAGAAAAAACTGAACCCTTAACCCCTAAAACAAGGGGTTCAAGGTGTTTCTTCTTATGCAGAGGGGAGGATTTCGTAATTGTAGTTTAAGACCCTTTGTTAAGTTAAGAAAAGAGTCACTGTAAATCAATATGAAGTTGTTCCAAATTATCAGCTTTATTAAATGAGGAAACATTTCTGATGGGATTGGTCTATTTCAGAATGCTAATGTTCCCCCACATAGTACAAGGAGCTTTGAATGGTTTGATGAATATGAAAATTATATGAATCATATTCTACAGCAAGGGCTGCAAGGTGGCTCGGTGGTTAGCACTGTTGCCTCGCAGCAAGAAGGTCGCTGGTTTGCGTCTCTGTGAGGACACCCGGGATCTTTCTGCGTGGAGTTTGCATGTTCTCCCCGTGCAGCGTGGGTTCTCTTCGGGTTCTCCGGCTTCCTCCCACACAGTCCAAAAACATGTTGAGGTTAATTGGTGATTCTAAATTGTCTGTAGGTGTGAATGTGAGTGTGCTTGGTTGTCTGTCTCTAAGTGTAGCCCTGTGATAGACTGGTGACCTGTCCAGGGTGTCCCCTGCCTTCACCCTGAGTCAGCTGGGATAGGCTCCAGCCCCCCACGACCCTGGTGAGGATTAAGCGGTGTATAGATAATGGATGGATGGATATTCTACAGCCAGGTGCTAGACAGCGCTCCCCTCCACCATCATCAAAACACCAAATGAGCAGATATATTGGAGAAGAATGGTGTTCCATCCCTCTAACAGAATTTCAGAGACTTGGAGAATCAGTAGCAAGATAAAACCAGACGTCTCTCTACTCCTGTCATAAGCAGTGGCTCGAGAAACTTAACAAAAGAGTTTGGTCTGCGAGATTGACGTTCATTGTGTTAAGAACATACCCTAACATGCTGGAGTTTAATTAAGTGTATCAGTTTTGGACGAATTGTTGTGGAAGAGTTAATGATACGAACTGTTCTTGAACTCCTGATTGATTCTATTCAGGAATGCAGCCAACCATCCTCTCTGCAGGGAAAGGCCAGCAACAGCCGTCGTCCCTCCCGCGCACCATCATGTTTTGATTCAGAGTGTTCATGGGGAGGAGGGGCTCCGTACAGAAGGGACCATTACAGAGCGAGGCACGACTCCATATCAAAATAAGATGTTCCCATTTTAAATAGTAACAAAGTCGATGTGCCGATCAGTGTTGGTTTTGTGGTGGGCCGCCACAAATGAGTCAATTTATGCGGAACACTGAGTTATAACTCTTATTCTTTTCCTCTCTTTTGTTTCAATAGTTTGTTTTTCTCAAGACCCCCTTTCAATCCGTCTGACTTTCAGTCTGTCTTTCAAATCCCTCCCTGCATTCATTCATTTCCTCACCCTCCCCCTGGTTTCTATTCACTCGCTGAATTAAAGCTAGTTTTATAGGAGTGAATCAGCCGTGTTATTATCATCAGCAGCGCTGACTAATGTCCCTTAACACAAGCATTGTAATGCAACAATCAATTTGAGACTTTAATTATTAAGCGAGTATTGGTGTGCAGTTTATATTAGTGGTGCCGGAGACTCATAAATGATTAAAGATATTCAGTCTGACCCAGCATTATGTGTGTGTTTGTGTGTGTGAATGTGTCTGAAAGGGAAAGGGAGAAAGCAATATATAGAAATATACAGCTTTGTTGACTTACAGAAGTCTTTCTACTCCGTTATATAAGTGAAAGTGGTATTGGTGGTAAAAGCCTCATATACTACTAATAAATGTGCAGTAAAAACATGTTTTCATAAAGACGCAGAGTGCAACAAGGCTGTTGCTTTACCCCCCACATCTATATATAAAGTTGGCTATAAACCAGAGCAGCGCCACTGTGTCCTTGACAAACAAATGAAATGTGCCCATTGACAAAAGTGTCCCAGCTCAAGGTCTTACTGAGGGTTTGTAAACCTTTCCTACACTGGTAAAAATAACAACCCCAATTAAAAAAAGACAAACAAAACATTGTGAAAAAGGCAAAATACCTGTAAAATAGTGAGATTTTTATTTGATTATAAACAATGCTGCTATGGTCCAAAATAAGCTAGCAAATTAGCATTGCTCTGACAACAGTAACTACGATCCATGAACTAATTAATTCCATCACATTGACGTTATTGTACCTCTGTCTTTTTCCCGTTTTTCTTCCTCTTCTTTCCTCCTTTTCCATGCCTGAGCACCAGACTCTTTTTTATAATTTCGAGCTCTTGTTTGATATGCGTTTTTATTTCTCTTTGCTATTTGATCAAAAAAATTTTAAAATGTAGAAAGAAAATCAATCTTCTTCATCTTCAGACACGTATGATTCATCAACTCTTCAAACATTTTGCTGGTAAAATAAGTGAGCTGTGAAATCCACCGTTTGTTACTGAAGAATCTGAAGAATCTGATGTAAATGAAGCGATGACAGAATGGACACCTTATGATGGAAACATTAAATATGTACATTTTGTGTAGATTGGACTCATTGATGAGTCACCTGTTTGTTGAACACACCACAGTGGGACGACTCTCAGCAGCAGCTCTTAGTGTTAAAACATGATCTTAATAAAGTTCTACCATATTGAACACCAACCTTTATATAAATCTTTTCCAGTAATAATGATAAAAACCTCAAGACTTGCAAACAGCCTTCACACTTGGAAACCAGAAACAGTTCAGAGTTGACTTTGTTTTGTCGTATTTATTTGAATCCAGTTTTTTTTATCGGGGCAATTTAGAGTTTCCAATCGGCGTGTTTTTGGGGATTGTGGGAGGAAACCGGAGCACCCGGAGAAAACCCACGCAAGCACGGGGAGAACACCAACTCCACCCAGAGACGACCAGCCGGACAGACAGAGGAGGTGGAGG
>NW_007579625.1:0-64647 GCF_000690725.1 Stegastes partitus | reverse complement strand
TGTGTCTTCCTGCATTTCTTTCAGAACCTCCTCTTTCTGCAGCTCATTACAGCAGTGCTGCAGTGTCTCCTTCTCTTCCTCTGCCTTCTGCAGTCTGACCAGGTCTAGCTCTTTCTCTTTCTTTTTGAGCTGCTCTTGAAGCAGATGAAGCTTCTGATCTTTCAGCTTGCTCACCATGGTGAATCGCTGCTTCTCCAGCCTCATCTGCTTTTTGAGGTCGTTGACCAAAAGTTCTTTGTGCTCCACGCCAGCTTGCCTGATGCTGATCAGTGAGTCGCTTAACGTCAGCTTCTCCTTGACCTGTTGTTGGTCATCTCTCAGCTTCTTGATGACCACCTCCAGATGCTGATTGTTCTCCATCAGCCTCTGGTTTTCAGCTTTGGAGGCCTCCAAAGCCTGATAAAGCTCAGCGACTTCCTGGGCTTTGTTCCTGTGGCCACCGAGGCGAGGCTTGTTGGCGCGCCCTTGTTGGTGTTTAGGGTAGTGTCTTTGAGCCATGCTGTACAAAGTTTGTTCTTGTCTTTCGGTGTCCTACTTGATCAAGAAAACGATGTGACCTGCTGCTGCTCGCTGTCAGACTGAATGTCTTAACTGACTGGATCGGTTTTATTTGTCCCCTTGGACCGGAACTAACTTCCGGAATGTTACATCACAGTTGTGCTGGTTGATGACATCATGATAACTTCAGAATGTCACACTTCTGCCTTTCACATTGTTGCCGAGCAACGAAGCTACAGTATGTTTATTTTTGAGATTTGCTGCTGTGTATTTGTATAATGTCGGACCACTGCTATGCATATTCTACTGCACAACACATATATAAGATTGAAATGCTCAACATGCATGCAGCCTGTTGCAGTTGTCCTGCTCTATGCAATTTCCCCTTAAGGATCAATACAGTGTTTCTAATTCAAAATACCTTCCTAAACCCTGCTGAAGACACTCCATAGAGGACAGCAATGTTCACATTCTAGACGCAGAAGACACCTTTTCCATCTATGTTGAAGTGGAACAGCCATCTCTAAACAGAGGAGGGGTCTGTGACACCACTTACCTGGTGCTTCTCTCCCCAAAAGGTTTCACCACCACTCACATCTTTAGTCCTCCCTGATCTAGCAGTTTCACAACCATTCACACCTTGAGGCATGTTCCTCTGGGGTTGTAGATGGGCCATTATGATAATATATGTCTGATCCCCATCAGTCTGTCAGAACTCAAGAAACCTCATGGGTGAGAGGTGAAACATCTTCGAGAACCAAAAAGAGAAATCCAGTTGCTTTTTATGAAAGCTCTTGGGCCTCTTAGGTGAAATAAAGAAATGTCATGCTACAGTTTCGGTTTTGAAGTAGAATCATGTTTGTGGCAATTTGTGCAGATCCCACGGTGACCCGTTAGGGACTCTCTAGGACCTTCTCCCACATTTGTGCATTGAGTTTGTCTGAACCTGGTGCACACCTGCTGTAATGTGTGACAAGAGGTGTTACAAGAGAGGACGCTGAGTGTTGCTACATGTACTACACACATTTTAAATTCAGTCATCTTTGTTTCCGGTTCGTTTCAGAGACTCCACCTGGCTCTTTACATCCTGCTGTTCTGTGGGTTGTATGTGTGTTGGACAAGCACAAGCATACACACAATGTGTACATTTCCGCTAACATCTGCCTGCATGAGCATACGTATATACTTAGCTGAAGTTGTGTGCAGTGCTGTTTCTTTTTTGGAGAGCCTTTGAAATCCAATAAAGTGAATCTTGTCACTCCATGCCTACGGTCTTAGAAAATCAAGACGAAAAGTGTGAACAGCATGGGTTGTTCAGGTGTAAGGCTTTGTAGTTATAAGGTCTTTGATATTTGGCAACCTTTTAAAGTCAAGTCAGACAGGCTGTTCAGGTAGGAGGGAGAGCAATTAACTGACTCAGAGCTGATCTAGCATTAGAGCACGTAAGGATTAATACAAAAAAAGGGAAAAACTCCTATAAAGAGTCACAAATGTCTTCGTTGATCTTTTACATTTTATTTTGTGTTCACAAGACTTTAGTGGCATTGATTTTTTTCTGTGTTTTTTAAATAGCTGTGCACCTTTCGCCCAGATGGCCTATTAGCAATGCAAGTGTTCCTTTATTTAAAATAAATAGTTCAGTGCAAACAAGTATTTCAATGGATGACAATGTCATAAACAAGAGTTTTCTAGTGAACAGACACAAGTTGCATTCAGTGTAGTGTTGGAGTCATCTGTGTTTTCGTATCGTCCATGTCGTTCAGCCACCTCTGATGGCAGGTGTGAGCTGAGCAGTAACTCTATATAGCTGCTATGTCTCGTAGCACAGCTGCTGCCGTTAACCTGCATTTCGGTTTAATGTTGTGTACATTAAATAATACGTTTGTCTGCAGCAACAGCTCGGTTCTCCTGAATGGAGATTTCTCCCGTCCTCTTTCTCTCTTGGCGTGTGCTGTATATGTGCGTCTCTCCCTCTAATCATGCACACAAAAACTAGCTTGGCTGTTAAGACAAAGTCGGTGAGAAATTGAATTCCTTACTGAAAAGGCCTTTTGAAGTCAAGCCTGACAGAAATAGATGCAGCACATAAACATAGAGGAGCAGCAAAAAGGACTGAAATCATGTGCGGCTCATGGACCCAGCGGACACACTCATCGGCCGAATCAGGCAGCAGCAGCAGGCGTATGGAGAATGGGGATACAGGGTTTTGTCTGAGTGCACAGCACACTTGTCAAGATTGGCAGTTGGAAAAAGGAGAACAAACTGGTTTCCTCAAGCTGAGTCACTTGTGCTGATTAATGCTGCAGATTGGGGGTGGGGGGAAGCCTATTGGTGTTTGTGTCTTCAGTCGCTGGCAGGAAGTCTGATCACCACTCAGCATAAGCCTAAATCAGTGTTACTCACCAGAATTCACTGAGTGCGTCCTTGAGCTCTAACTAATGTGTTGAATTCATTTGCTCCCTCTAAGAACATTTTCAAAATCTGAATTTTAGCCATTTTAAATCCAGGATTGTCTACATTCAGGAAGCAGATTTTCTTTTCTTCACTGCTGCCTGTAGATGAGTATAAAAGGGTGAAACCACCTGTTCAATGTTACACAATATAAAGAAAATAATGGGACACAGTCAGAGAAAATACCTCAGTTTAACTTCATATTTCAGAACTCCAGAGTGGCCTGAAATGTTCTGGGCTTTTTTAGTCTGAAGTCATACCGTGAACAGTTCAAATCAGTGAAAACTAAGATGTCCCTGAGTTTAGAAAGTAATTTCTGTAATGTTCAGTGTTTCCTCTGGATGTTTTTCAGCAGCGGGGGCAGCAGGCTCTCTGGGGACCTGTGGCGACATAAACAAATGACATTTGACTGCAGATTTTACTTTTACAACCTATTTATTGAATGGCTAGTTACAGTGGCTTTTTAAAGGCTGAATGTAAAAATTAAAAAAAAAAAAAAAACAATGTAAGTTGGTTTTTTTTCGTTTTTTTTTTTTAAATAAAAGAGCTCCAAGGCTCTGTTGTAGAGAAATTCTCTGAGAGGCGGCCGCTGATGCTCAGCAGCAGACATGATGCGAGCTGATCCCCTGAAGCCTGTTTCTCCAGTCAGTCTTCACCTACAAATAGAAACAATAATAAGATTGTTTCTCTCATTTTCCTACATTTTCCTAATCATTTAAAATGGTTTCTAGTTTGTGTCTGATGATATATTATTACACTATTTTTTTTTTACCAAACCATCATCATTTATGAGTCAGTAAAAGGCTAATGATAGCTGGCTAGCGTCATCTCCATCAGGTGTCTTTCTCTTCTTGTGGAAATATTTGAACAAGCTGATCTGAAGATGCAGTCAGCAGTTTCTTCATGGCGTGTAGATGTTAGCTTAATACAATCAGTTATTTTACTCACACTGAGTTGGCACCGGGCCCAATTACCTTAAGATACCTAAATGTTACGTAACGTTAGCGGGCCATCAATATTTTGCAAATGTCTATTTATCTTGCAAAATCTAGTCTGAGTTATCTTAAGCTATAAAGTCTACCTTCCTCCGGTAAGTCACTGCACTATTCTCCAAGACGACCCTCCTCTGACTGACCTGGAGCCTGGTGCTGGACGGGACGTCACTTTCAAGGCCATGCTCTTGCCAGTAATTATTGTGGTATTAACCTCCCAAAGACTAGATACTGAGCAAGACAGTTATCTGTAGTTTATCTTAGTATTAGTGAGTACCGACCCAGTGCAGGACTCTGCTGTGAAAGTGGAGACATGCAGCTGTGGTGTATTTGCAACAATAAGAGAGAAAAAAAAAGTAATTTGACGGCGCGGCGGCTAGGAATATAGGAATGGCGGCCCATCATTCACTACAATGAATGTAGAGGAAACACTGGACTGGTATGAGCATGGTTTCCATTGTTTGTGATGCACCTAAATGAAATCAAAATATCAGGATTATTTCTACAATGGTTAATTCATGTCTATAAATGCTTCTGACAGCAACTTTATTTGAACAGTTATTTTTGTTGGAGCTGTGGGTGGAATGAAAACAACTGGAAACCTTAAATTTAGACACTCTAGCAAAATTCAGAAGCTCCACCTCAAAGATGGGAGGGAAATCTGTTGGGATGATGGCTGTGTGTCCTTTGCTGCCATACGCATAGTCTGGCGAGCAGGCCACCTCACCGAGACTCCTCTGAGCTACACCCTCATCCCAACCACTTGTACTTTTCCCAGTTTGAACTCGAAGAGATCTCCCCAGTCCCCCGAAACAGGAACAGTCTTGGAAGATAATGCAGACTTAATTTACCATGTTGGCCTGTAATGTGTGCTTTTAAAATCCAATTTTCATGTACACACATCATAAACAAACTCTGCAAGATTCCAAGTATTAGATGTGCTTCTCATGGGGCAGTAAACTGAAATGAAGTAAAGATAATACAAAGATGTTCCCTCTAAATATGCGAGTGTTTGCTGAGTGGGATTGTGGCTGTGAAAATGGAGTTTCAGTGTGTGTGTTTGTGTGAGTGTGCTCATGCATGCACGTGTGTAACTGGCAATTACAATCCTGTGTGAATGCAGCCGGCGTTTACAAAGATCTTTATCGTAACAATCAATAGGTACATTACCCATTCAGTTTATAGAGTTGCAATACGTGAATAGATGTTCAACAGACCTTCTAAATCTTGTCAGAGTTTGACGTGGATAGAAAACGTGGATCTGACAACATACAGGTCAGACACCGACTCTCACTGTACTGAGTATTTAGAAGCAAGAAGATGCATGTCAGGAAAAGAGCAGGTTTCTGCCAGTAATGCTGCGTGTACTTGAGAGTGTAGTTTTAGTGCTCAGACATCTAAGTGGTGCAATTTAAAAAAGATTTTTTAAACGCAAAGCGAATGAGTGCCAAATCGTCCAGGTGTTTAATAGTTTCATTGAGACGGCAGCAGCGGTGCGTGCCAAATGGTTGTCCCACTAACTTTCCACCTCTCAACTGAAGTGCATGGATACCACCGAGCTGTCACATTATATCTCTTCCATCATCACTTGAGACATCATTCTACACCCTAACAGCCGTTCAGTTCATCTGAATGTTCATTGGCTGCTTGCTATGCGCCCTCCTCCTCCTCCTGCTCAAACCGTTTAGGAACCAAACCTGCCACAGTTTACCTGCTCATTTGCTTTTGATTTAATTGGCTGAATGGTTCCCAGAAGGCAGAGTTTAGGCTGTCCACTGCTAAAGAGACAAAGGCAGCTAAAGAAGAAACTGTTGGCTGTTATTAGGCTATTTACTGCTCCATTTGTGGTTTTATGGCTGACGTGATGCTCTCAGAAAATGAGTTTCAAAAAGCTTTGTTGGCGGGCAGGGGATTATGAGATTGGGGTCCCAGAAATAGTTTGGCTGCACAGTGGGGTACTGAAACTCAGTAATTACAAAATCTCTCCTGTTTCCAGAGCTGTTGCTGTCCCTTTTTTTTCCTTCGGACTAGCAGCCATTGCATATGTTTCCATCTTTATATTCTGTTCTTGCCTTTCTTTCATCTTTCCGTTCAAAGCAGATGTATGTTATCTACTTTTTTTTCAGTTTATTATTCACTTTCCTACCTGTCAAGTGAAGTAGTAACGACACAATTTCAGCTATGTGTAGAAACTGCAAATAGTTAGTGATTTAAATTCAAATTGGGCATAAACATTCTGTGTGTCTCACTTACCCTCAAGCCTGTTTTTTTTTTTTTTTGGATGGTATTTTAAAGGAAAGCTACACAGGAAAAAACTGAAATGTCAGATAAATAAGTAGCAAATCAACAGTCTGAGTAAGTCAGGAATAGAGAGATGATTGCATTTGGTGCAACAGAAATATATGTTTTCTTCTTTGTGGTTCATTTTAAGTGAATTAATAATCAATCAGTTTTTTTTGTAACATTACATAAGCGGTTGTTTAAGCCAAGACATACATTTGTCTGTAGAAAATCAGTAATCCAATATTGCCAGAAAAGACTTTACTGTAAAGAAAGTAATAATAATCTCACCATTCCATCCTTTAACAAGCTGAAATATAGTAATGTGACACCACTTTCTGACCTTATTTCTATCTGAGCGAACAGTGAGTTTCCTGTACCTACTTTCTCATTACATCATATTTCAAAATGTTCTTACAGGAAAGTATCTTGTGAAAGCATTTCCAAAACACACTGTATTCTAGTGTCATTATTACATTAGATGCATTTGCCTGAAACTATTGGCACATGATGCTGTGCATGATCTTGACATTAGGCCTCAACTTAGAGACATTGTTCTTATACGGCACCACACATGTTAACACAGTGAAGCAATGTAAAGGCTTGATTTAAGGTTTAATGGATGCATGGAGTGAAGGTTGGCCAGTGTGGGCTGATCCCACTGGAGAGATACTGCAGCACAAACCTAAACACTGGCCGTCACGGAAGGTCTCAGAATATGCTAAGCATCTGTATGTGTTGAGCCCTGTAGCTGCAGAGAGCTCATGCTAGTGTCAAAAGCACCTAGAATGGGCCCATGACATGACCATTAGAGCTGGACCATGGAGCAAAGGAAGAAGGCGGTCTGCTCTAATGAATCATGTTTTCTTTTATTATATGTAGTATGTCTGTGTTGTTTACCTGGGGAAGAAATGGTAATCGGATGTGGAAAAGGCAAGCTAGCTGAACCACTGTGACGCTTTGGGCGATGTCCTGTTGGGGAACATTGGATCCTTTATGTGGACGCTACTTTGACACTTAACAACTACCTAAACATTACTGCAGACAGCGTACAACCCCCTTCATCACAGCAGTACTCTGTGATGGTAGTGGTGTGTTGCGCCCTGTCACACTACAAAACTGTTCTGGTTTAAAGAACAAGAATTAAAGGGTGTCGACTTGGCCTTCAAATTCCTCAGATTCATTTATTCTAATAAAGAGTCTGTTGGATCTGCTGGAAAAACTATGAGACTCCACCTTGCAATTTCCAGAGGGCTGTACTACAAATCAAGAAGAGGGGTTAGCAAGTATATTGATGCTAAAGTTTAAGTATCATGAAGGTGGCTCTCTTTTAACGTCCTCTTTTATGTGAGCGTGCACAAAGTCTGAAGCAGAGAGTCTGAGTTAACAAAGAAAGCTGAAACCAACTTTGTGATATCTGTTGTCTCTGGGGCTGGGGCTTTAGTTTTTGTCAAGCCGACTTACACGAAGAAATCCTGAACATGTCCAACTTACTTTGTAGTTCAGCCGTTGGTACTTAAAGGATCTGCTGTCCTGGTGCCTGATACCACAGGCCGTCCTCAGGGGTGCTGTTGGTGCCTTGATAGGTGAGAGCTATTCAAGGGAAACGATGGGGCCCTACACAATGTTAGGCAGGTAATTTGATTTTAATGTTGTGGTAAATCGCCTTATATATGATGCCTATGTATATATTCTGTATCATTAAACGTGGCTCAAGTGTGTTAGTCGGGTGCTTAATCCACAACTTTGGTCAAGACTGGAATTTTTTCTACTGGGTGGATGGAAATATGAATGAATATCCAGAGTGATTCTGGTGGCACGCTGACATTTTCAATGTAGTGGAAGCAGTAATTCAGTGTCTGAACTTTCTACTTAGATGGATTGGCACTAAATTCATTGTTGCCAGGTGATGTGTTCAATCAGCTTTGGTAATCCACCACGAGGTTGACATTTGTGCTTTTTACTGAAATGTCTCCAAATGAATTGCTTTGAATTCTGTGCTTTGTCCTTTCGGGGTGACCTGTACTAACTTTGGTGATCCCTCAATTTTTCACCTAACCATCACCACATCGGATTTTTATTTTGTCTGATAGTCAATTATGACCAAACACTTGGGCTAAAATTGACATTTAGCTCAAGCCGCAGTTCTCAGCTGTTGTCGATGTTTAGAATTTACTGTTTTTCAGAACCTTTAGGTATTTTTTTATTGCACCTTTAAATTCTAATCCACCAAAGTGAACATTTGTATTAAAATGTATGTCCATGCTGACGCTCCACTCTTTTGACCCTTTGTTCTATTGAGGTCCTGACACCAGCCCAAACTTTAGTGTAGCACATGTCTGCCGAGTTCAGATATTTCACACAAGTTCAGATTCGAAACCCGATTTACATTCAGATCACTCTAAAAGTAGAGTCTGTGTATAATTTGACGGTTAAGCCATGACGTGAGTTTAAAAAGAAAATTGCTACACCATTTTATGCTGATTTCAACCTGCATGAAGCATTTCAATCTACATAATGTCCTTATCACACAGTGCCACAGGGGCAGCTCGTCTCTGTCTCTTTTCTTTCGTTTACTGTTCCTCTCTCTCGTCTCACTCGTCCTGCTCCCCTCTTTGCATTTTGCACAGTTCGTGTTTCTTTTCTATCCTTAAGTTTCTCTCACTTTCTTTCTGAGTCTCTGACGGCAATAATAAAATACCAATTTAATCGACAGCTTACAGGAGAAGTTCATTTTATTAGAATGAATGTCATCAAAATCCCCATTGGCAGATAGAGAAGTGGTGTGTGGTCACGTAGATAAGAAAATCATTATTAGCATATCATGTGACACAATGAAGAAAATTTCAACGCTTGTTAAAGTTGTTTTGTCCTAAAATTGTTCATTGTGAACAAATTTCGGGTTTATCTATGATTTATTTATCAATGTTTTTCCATCATACAAATACAAAAAGGGTCCAAAAAAACGTGTATATATGATCGTATCCGATAGACGTATACACAACACACGGCCCCGTTTGTCTTGTGTAGCTTTTTTGACAGTGGCCACAGGATTTAATTGAGTTCCTGTCAGAAATATCAATTGTTCAATTTCTCATCTGTCACAGGGTTGGCGAGAGAGAAGTGAGAGGTAGGAGGATTTTCACTCCCATTGTGTAAACAAACTGTCAGTCGAAAGGCTGGAGTAGGAAAGAATCGAAACAAATAGAAATTGAGAAAAGAGGAGCAAATGATCAGATCCTCAACCACATGTAAGATGTCTGATGCATTCTCATCTGTTATGATATCCTTCAAATAAATGCTCTTTTTTTCTTCTTAAAAACAGTTTTTATTAGTGTTTCTTTTCTTATTTTCTTGTTATAGTAAGTCGCTGCCAATTTGTGCACTTATCTGCGTCTGCATCTTCAAAGGTCAAGAAATCATCAGAGGACTTGTCGTCAGCGTTGAGCATCTGGTGTGCTGATCATTTCAGTAACCCTTAAGACTCCAAATCCTGTGTCCTCACTTAGGTTCTCAGTCTTATTCATATTATTTCATGAACACTAACCTGCTTCCATGTCACAATGAACACTGTCTGGTCTACAGAATAATGTAGAAGTGTGGAATATGATAAGAGGTCTGGTGGATTAATGCGATTTGGCACTCGACAGTCAAGTATCAGAACATGGTTTAGTATGGAGAAGCTGCTCTTTGTCCCCCCTCTCCTTTTCCAACATCTATAATAAGTTCATTTTTAGTGTTAGACTTGAAGAAACACAACTTATTATCTCCATTTCTTATCATAGTATTGGCGTTTATCCAGAAAAGTGTGGAGTATTTTAGTATTCTCACCAATCAAAAGCCTATGACTCCAGATCTTCCCCTTTGACAGGTTTATGTCTCTGCTGATAAACCGCAAGAAGCTGTTTTAAAGCCATTTCAACCCATTTTAATTTCTAGAGGTCACAGCATCTCATTAGAAGCGTTCCACCTGTCATGTGTATTTTTGCTAAAGAGGGAGAAGTTTCAGTAAAAGGTTCCATGTAATTGTTGCACCTTCTCTAATCTTATCCTCGTTTAAAATGCAGGAGCTGGAGCGTACCAGAGATCAAGGTTTTAGCATCCTTCTCTGTCACTTTTGGAATAATCTAAAGAACTTTTTCTTCTGCCAACTTTCAAGGCATTCAGAAGGCCTCGGGTCAAGCAATTGTAGAGCAAAGAAACCTCTGACACTGTAAAATCAGCAAAAAGATAAAACAACAACTTAGAAGTGCCTGTGTGGCAAATGTGCAGTAACTCAGCAAACCCATATTTGATTTTACGACTGTTTTTCTTGTTCCATTATTAAGAGGTTTTCTGCATTAAAGACTTTTTGGCACCTCAAAGTGGTTTTAGACAGTCCCAAAGGAAGAAATGATGGGGAATATAAGAATATAAATAGCATTTCATGTTTTTTAAAAAAAACAACTGTTTTGTTAATTGGGGTTTCATTTACCCAGCATATTGAACATTTGTGTTTATCCAACAGTCAGAAATAACAGGAAAGTAAACAGATTCCTGTCAAGTACGGTTACAGACTCAATACCTTTACTGTGCGTGGACCAATCATGGTTTTTGTGCATAGTTACCCCCCAAAGGCTCATTCTGAGCCAGTAAAAACCCCAGTACTTTATGTGCTGTGATGTTGCTTCATTTGCAGTGTTTCTGTATTTAAAACTGATCACCCCCCTGACAGTATACACAGAATCGCAGCATTCATTTACTCGTGCATTCTGGGGTCTTGATCTTGAGTCCCATAAAATGACCACAGCAGTACATCAGCTGACATCAGGTTATAGATATTGGTGTGTGGGATATATAATCAGAACTCATGATACAGGAATGCCAAACTGATTCTGAAGTAATTTAGAAATAATGTCTGTATAGTTTGTAATGAAGCTTATTTGTATTCTGTAAAATACCCCCTTAATAAACAAGTCCTTTTCAAGGTTGTCTCAAAAATATCTCCCGATTTATGACCATCAGATTTTCTTTGAATAATCCCAAATATTATTAGTGGTATGGGATTAAAAAAATCCAGTGTTACATGAGTTATAGTCTTCCCTAGTACCGCCCTAAAATGCCCAGTGCTCCATTATAGTGCCGTTAGCACCACTTAGCTATAACTGCTAAATACTCCACCATGTTAACCAGGCAGTTGCTACGTCTATCAGTCAGTGATGTGATGCTGTACCTGCTGCAGGAAAAAACAATGCTTTTGAGAGCAGACACTGTGAACCAACATAGTAATGTTGCGGGGTCATAAAGGGTGAATCCTTCATCTCTTCTTAGAGCCAACTCTTTAAGTCTCCTGTCGTTTCTGGCAGTGAGGTGTAACAATGATCTTTGACTTCTGATCTTTGATGCCATCATTGCATGCAGGACAGAAAGGGAACTGAGACATTTCAGGCAGTGTGTTGGGACTCGTGTAAGCAACAGGAGCTTTAACCAGTGAGCTCCTGTATGTCTTATGTGGCAGGTGAGCTGCCAGACTGCTGTGGTTGCATTGCTGGCAGCCTTGTGCTGAAAAAGAAGCTCATTCTTAGTGTTTTTGTTCTCCAATCCAATGATTATACATCACTTTATGTATGAAATGTGATTTTTCACATTTTTTTTTGATATTGACTTGATTTTTATAACAAAATTGGACATACTTTATATTAGTGATTTATTTGTTTATTTTTAGATCTAACTCCACAGACGTTGGGCCATGGCTTCCTTCAAATTTGCCATTTTTTTGGGATACTTTTATACTTTTTGTGGTTCTTTTTTTTCGCATTCAGTGCTTACAAATGCTGACCAGCTCCAGTCGCTTCACTAACCCTTTTCCATGTTCCACTATATTTTATTGGCTGTAAGAGATGCACTGTACTTATCTGAGCCAAAGGGATTTCCTTTGATGTTCCTGCCACAATGTGAGCTTGGTAATGACAAGCTACAGTTGAATTTCTGCTTTCAAAGTTTCCCTTTGATTTTAATGGTGTACAGTAGGACAGTGAGTGTGTCTAATTGGCTGTGAGACATATCAATGGAGATGCAGACATGCTAAAGAATAGTGGCTCACGCTTGTGAACACACTGCTACACACACACACACACACACACACACACACACACACACACACGCTGGAGTCCGGCCAGTGTATCTGTTGGTCAATATTATCACAGATTGTTGGTATAGACCAGGGGTCGGCAACCCGTGGCTCTTTCATCCTTCTGCTGCAGCTCCTTGTAGCTTTGGAAAATAAATGAGTATTTGAATTTAAATATGTTTTATTTTAGTTCGTCAGGTTTTAAAATGTATTTCTAAATTTGAAGATTTTTGTGAACTTGTAGCAATAAAATATAATGTGTTTAATTTTTTTGTCACTAGAAATATACGTCACAACCTCTGATGTGCGACACCCGCAGCACATGCAGAGTTGCCATCTTGGCGGCTTTCTCGCTAAATGTGGTGACTTTTCAAATCCTCTTGGCGACTTTTTTTTCTCCTTTTTTTTTGTCAAAAGGGACTAGTGACAAATCTAGCAACTCTTTCTGGTGTTATTGGAGATTTTTCTGGTGTTTTGGAGACTCTGATGTGAAAACACATATTGTTCTGCAGTTACTGTCCTCAGCGAGCAGCGGTGCTGCTGTGAGGTCCTCCGTCCCAAAGCGCTCACAGGCGGTCAGGAGTCTGGTCAGCAGTCCCAGCTGCAGCCAGCAGGACAACCAGACGGCATTTTTACTTTGTATTTTATTTGAAGGCAACCTTCAACCCAGCGTCTTTTTTTTGTCGTTCAAAATGTTTTTGTTGCAGAAATACATTTTTGTTTTCTCTTTAGCATTTCATTGATCTCATAAATGCAAAACACTATAGTTTTTTATACATAGTATAAAGGTAAAAAAAAACCCAAACACATATGCAGTGTTGTCCTCATTTTAGATGTCAAAGGGTATTGTGGCTCCCGGTGTTTTCTTTTCCATGAGAAGTGGGTCCATATGGCTCTCTGAGTGTGGTTGCCGACCCCTGGTATAGACTTATATGTCTACTGACACATGCCAGTATGAAAAGTTTCTTTCACAGAGCACAGTGTGATTTTGAAACTGTCGTCTAATAGTTTGCCCAGCAGCTCAGATTTTGACTAAATTGTTGAGTAGCAATCTGCAACGTTATTTTGAACAAATCATTATTAGTGACATAAATACAACAATTAGGGAAAAGAAAAAGCAACTCTTTTGAACAAATTACTTTATAGACACTAATGTTGTGATGCTGGGAATGTTGATCAGAGCGCTGCAGACAGGTTGTACTCACAAAATAAAGTGATATGCAATGCGTTTTATTTAACTGTCTAGAATACGTAAGAGTTCAAAGCTCCACTTTAAACAGATATTAAGTAAATTTCTCTCTTTTCACTCTTCACTTAAGTAAAAAATGTAATGCAGGATGTTTTGTGTGAAAGTCTTTTTACTATGTGACATTACGTTTAGTTATGAAAGCAGCTGACATACTTCTATTATCACTGCCAGCATCAATGTAAAGTTAGAGAAATGTTGAAAATACAGCAAGACGGAGCTTGTCTGCAGCCACCACATCACTGAGTCTGCCCTTTGTGTGCTCTGAAACTACGTTTTTGACCGACAGTTTGACCATAGTAAACCGGATGTATGAAAGAATCCAATGGCTGACAGTACTTTAAGTCATTGACCCATGTTCATGTAATTTAATTCACTCTGTTTGCCGGCTGCTAATTTACATGACCTACCTGGGCTAGGGAGGAATGAACTACGAGCTCAACAGTCACATTGTGCATTTCCTTCCCTGTATGCATGTTTGTAGATGTAACTTTTCATAGATGCTTCCACAGATTGCTCTTGTTTCTGCTCGTACATGCAAATCGCTTGTTACTCTTGTGGCAGTGAGCATCGTCTGCAATCACACTTCAGAACGTTTACTTCCCTCCACCGTCATCACTAAGCAGAGTCTCTGCGTTAAGCTGCAGGTGAGTGACAGAGCTGCTCCGGCAGAGAGAGAAACTGAGTCCTTGATTTGGAAAGAGAGAACGCATCATAGACGAATATCTCATGGTGATGAGATAGACTGTGCAACATAATGTTCTTCTTACTTTCTGAAGTGCCGATAGCAGAACTGTTGACGTTGCAGCTTATCGATCTTCCAGTATTTAAAAATGTAGCCCAGAGGACTGTCAAGCCTCTGTACCCATTTCTAGTAATACATCAATATCAGAATTTCTTACTTCTTAGAAGTGGTTTTGGCCTCAAAAATCCAGCATCAGTTGGGCTCTAATTTGCACACATGCATGCTGCGGTGGAGCAAAGATGCATGCAGGCTTTTGGTTTCAGCCCAAATAAACATCTGGTGGACTTGGCTTCTTTTGTATAATATTTCTGTCTTTCTGTGACACACACACGCACACACACACACACACACACACACACACACACACACACGTAGCACACCATATTGCAAATTAGTCCCCTCATAAATATTCTTTATGGACAGAACGGGTTTGCTGAGGGTAAGGTACAGTGAATTATTAAAGCTGAAAAGTTTTGTGTGTTGCAGCACTGACTTAAATCTAAATAAAAAGCGAGGCAAGAATATATCAAGTAACCACACACACATGCACGCACACGTGCACACACGCACCAGCTGTATTCATCTACAGAGAGAAGTTTGCATTTGTGTAACACATAACATATACCCTGCTGTTTTCTTACATTTACAGTCACTGCGAATCATATCACAGGATGCACATACAGACATAAATATGCAGAGTCAATCACATTTTTAAAAAAAATTTTAAATCACACCTCATCACTTTCATTTTGTCATTTCACACCTAAATTCACAGGCAGTGTTGTGTATTATAATTACTTATGTGCACTGTTGCACAGGCTTGGCAGATCTTATTAAAGTTGCCATGGTGTTGTCTTGTATGCCTCCAGTAAGAGGAAGAACAAAGATTTTCAGTGTTGATATGACTAAAATAAGGTCATTAAAATTCCTGTGGTATTGTCTTTGCAGGCCTGCCCAGTGAGAACTCTTGCGGTGAAGGTCATGTTGTAGCTGGAGTTGTTTAAAACTGCTAAAATGACCTGTAATGGCCATTCAGTTCCATGCTTTTCCATTACATTTAGTTTACACTCTGACTACTAAGTGGAGGGGAGAATATAACATTGAATGCCTTTACCCACTCTTCCTCAACTTTATCTTTTACCCTGTTCAGCTCATCTTTTCTGTATTTTCTCCTTTTTTTTTTCTTTTTTTTTTTAGTACTGGTTTTTCTTCCATTTATCTTTATCTGCCACTTTTTCCAATTCTGTTTGTTCCTTATCTTGTCCCCTTTTCCCTGCTCTCTCTATATGTCTGTCATTTATTGCATAATATATCTGAATCCCAGTCTACTTCCAAGACCTTATTCTTGAGTCCTGAGTTCTCATGGGGAGGCTGTGTCGGTTATCTTTACAGATGATCATTTTAATATTATATTAAGGTATACTGGTGTAAACTGGGCTACGATTTTCTTTAATTTGCCTATTATATAAACCAAATATGTCGCTAAAATCACATATAAATGGTCCAGTGCTTCCTGTCGTCATCTACATCACTCTACAGAGTTCACTGATTAGTTCTGCTTCCAGCTGCCAGACCCAATTGATTTTCAGTGAATCTTTTCCAGACTAATATCGTGTGAAAACTGAGCTTGCAGGATTCGCTGAGACTTCTGTGAGGATGATTTTCAATCTGTCTGTGCAGGTGTCGCGGAAATTTGGGTTAAGGGATGAGCAGTACAGTGCCGCAGCAGGGTGCCGCGTAGATGTAAGAGGACGGGTTTTTGGTCTGCGGTGAGACTGAGGCTCTGCGGCGTTGTGTGCAGTGTGCGGTGTCTGGTCCGCAGCTCCCAGCAGGCTTCAGGGGAGACTGACAGGGAATGCTCTTTGAGTAATGGGTCTCGTGCAAAGTTCAGTATGTCTCAAGCAATCCAAGCACGGTTGCTGAAGTGTAAGCACCTGCTATCGCATCTCTCATATGCAGGGGGAGGGTGCTGATAATAAACAACTTGGCAGCTGTCTGCCCATGACATCATGTTTAATGCCCCTTGCAGCTTCCTGGCAGCAATTCAGAAGAACTTGGTGGACGCTTTCTGGTCTTGGCTTCTTTGACTTGACCGACAAGAAGACGAGTCGGGTGGCAGCTTTCCAGGTTTAGGCAGCACAGACCAAGGTGCCAAGCTGCTGCATGAACAGTAAAGGATACTACAGAGGCTAGTTTATCACCAGACTACCAGCTTTTCCTAATGAAGCAGCAGGAGCTCAACACCACAGGCCCCTCAGCTACATCTGGCCTGTCATGTGGTTGGATTGAGAGGAATGAGATGTGGCTTCTATAACCCTGCTTTTCCTCAGTGTGATCTGCCAGCTTGGTGGGCCAGACTGAACTCAGCCCCTTTGAGAGCGCTAAAATTGTTTATCCGGGAAGGTGCAGTGGAAGATACAGTGGGATGCAATGCAGTGATGCCATGTGGAATTAAAGGTGGGATGTGGGAGTGCAACCTGAGTTCCTTACAGGTATTAGCTGAACCTGGAGGCTCAGAGAAAGGAAGGCTGCTGTCACCTATTTGGCTTGGAGCCTGAGGCAGTTTAAACAGACAGCATGTGAAAGAACCTTTTGAAAGGCTGAACTCTGTTTATTCACTGGGGATTTATGTGTAATGATTTTAGCCATGCTTGCGGTGTGGCTCTATAAATGCAGCGCTGGTCGGTCGATCCGTCCTCAACTTTGGCCCAGACTGAAATATCTCAGCAACTCTTAGATTGACTGCCACTGAGTTTGTGGCTAAATAATGTCCGAACTCTAACAAGCTAAATTAGGACGGTGACCATGGTAAACATTATACCTGCCAAACAGCGTGTTGCCATGCTGACGTTCCTGTTTTACTGTCAAAGCCCTGCAGTGCTGAAGTGCAGCTTCTCAGAGGTGCTGGCATGGCTGTAAACTCTTATTGTAATGCACATTGTTAAAGGGAATTATTGTATGTTATGCTTCACAGAGCAGAAAGAGCTGTGCATAAGCATAAAGGAAATGCAGACTCTGCTCACCAAGCATTATGGAGGGAGTCAAGTAAACATTAATCAACAGCAATAATCCAGCACACTTGGATGCAAGGAAGTCACTTGGTGATTTTCATTGACTTAAGTGATAAACTACATATAAATTAAATAAAAACTACAGTGACATTTATCACTAAGCCCAGCTCCCTGACATTTTGCTGTACATCATGTGCGCAGTGACAGTCTCTAGAGAGGGTGAATCAGAGGGAGTGACTGCCTAAAGTAACTACAGTAAAGGATTTTTAAATTATACACCCCAATATACACCAGTGTTAATGAGGAAATGCTGAATATTAGAATCCCTTTTTTCTAAACTGCTGTCATGCATATGCCTACTTCGAGGACTACAATACATTTTAATGATTTGTCACGTTTTGTTTTAGTTTTTATCATGTTAATGGTCTGATGTAAGCATTATAGTTATTTATGTACACTGTCGTTATATTGGTTATTTCCAGTGTATTATCTATTAGAAGCACTGGGTCTAGACAGTATGTTTTCAATGTTTCTGCCCTGACCTGGTGTTCTAACTAATATGTTTAACTGATGCTTTGGAAACATCTCCTTTTTCCTGATAAGAGTGGTCTCTTCCAGGATGACAGTGCCTCCATCCATAGGGCAAGATGGTTCAATGAGTGGTTTGATGAGTATGACAATGATGTAAATGAAATGCTGTGGCTTTTGCCCTCAACACACTTCAATTGAACACCCATATGGGAGATTTTGAACTGATGTGCTGTGTTTGATTTGCACAGTTGAAGTGTCCTTGGGCAAGACACTGAACCTGAAGTTGCTCCTAATGGCAGGCAGCACCTTGTATGGCAGCTCTGTGTGTGATTGTGTGAGTGAATGGGTGAATGAGAAACACATTGTAAAGTGCTTTGCATAATTCTTTTAGTGAATGAACAAAGGCATTTCAACAAAGTTTTGCAGTGGAGTTTGTTGTTCTAATTTTTGAAACAGGGATGAATATTTTTCCTGAAAATGTGTATTGTTTGATGAACAATAATTGTTTGCTAATAGTTTACTGGGCGGTGCTCGTCAGGCTGTGGTGCAGGGTACGAAATTAGTATAGAGTCACCATAAATCAAGCTGTAGAGAGTGCACATGGCGGCACAACACCTCACCAAGCCACTTTAAGTCTGTTTTCCAAACTTAGGTTTCAGGGTGCAAACTAAATTCACCATTGACTAGCTTAACCTTTAGTGGAAATTACAGACTTTGTTGAATTTTTGGGCACTGTGACACAATATTTACAGTGAGGGAAGGGCATCTCTGGCTTTGAATTGAAATTCAGTCTGTCTAGGATGCCGGTATTGTAGATATTGATACATTCAATCATGTTTTTGGGTTTGAGTGTGGATGGATAGATGCCTGTTTTTTTATTTTTTATTTTTTTTATTAGTAAACACACTTTCCAGCTCATCTCCTGTGAGTACACTGCTTCGAAAGATGTTCAAAAGTGGGAAGAAGAGTGAAAGTTTTTCCTGTAACTTGTGTATCACCTATCTCTTCTTTAGAAAAAAAAAAATCTGGTAGAAACCAAAAAAGGAAAATATCTACCCTGACAGCATTGACTGAGGTGTAGCTAGAAACTTAAGTAGTGTTGTGTTTGAGGTGTGTCTTAAAGTACATCCACAGGTGTGCCTCCAATTAACTCAAATATTGTCAGTTAACCAATTAGAAGGTTCCAAAGCCATGACATCATCATCTGGGCTTTCCCAAATAGTTTGAAGGCATCTTAGTGTATGTAAACTTCTGACTTTGAATAAATCAGTAAAAATTCTTTGCCTCATTATTCTGGCATTTACTAAAAAATCATTTTAGTAATCCAAACTGATGTAAAAGAGGAAAAGTTGATTATTGAGAGAAAAAAAGAAGGTGTTATGTCTTTCAATAGTGAGAGAGTGTATGTCAACTTCTGATTTCAACTGTAGATAGAATGAGAAAAAACTCACGAAGAGACGCCCCAGTAGCTCAACTGGATAGGACTGCTTCCCTTGAACAGGGGCTATAGTCCCCAATGCAGCACTTCCATTTGCTGCAGGTCTCTTCCCATTCTTCTCCCCCGTTTCCTGTCTGTCTCTCTCCACTGTGCTGAATAAAGGCAAAATCCCCACCCCCTAAAAAAGGAAAGAAAAAAATCAGGAAAATGAGAAAGAATCTGGAACAGAAAGAAAAAGAAAAAAACAACATTCTGGAACATTTAGCAACAATGACAAATAATCTGGGACACTTAGAAACAAAGAGGGAAAAGTCTAGAACACCTAGAAACAATGGGGACGAGTCGGGGATAATTACAAACAAAGAGAAATAGTCTAGAACACAAAACCATTCTGGAATACTTAGAAACAACAACAAGCACTATGGAACATTTAGAACCTATGAGAAATAGTCTGGCATACTTAGAAACACTCAGAAATTCTCTTCGGTTTAGGTTTCGTTCCATAGAGAGTAGTGCCATGAGAATGCATCTTAACATGGACAAAAAAAAACACTGAGAAAAGAAACAAATATCAGAAAAGACAAATGCTTCAGCAAATACAGAAATAAATGTAAATACTATTACATTCTAGATTTGTGAGTAAAACTGTTGGAAACGTATTGCGGAAAAGCCTCAATGGTTCCTGTTACATTACAAATACTATTGATTCAAAGAAAGAAAGGAAAAACTGACTATTTGTAATTTTTTTCTCTTTTTTTTATACTCATTCATGCACATTTTAAAATCAGGTGCGAAAAATGGTACATTAGACAATGTTTTTCTCCTAATGCGATGTGTGAACGGGATCAGAAGCTCCGAATTGCTCTATGGAGCCTTCAGCGGCACAAAACAAAATTAGTAGCTGATAAATACTGCAGCATATTTAGCAGCTGAAAGAACTGAATATTTTTTTTCACCTTGTTCTCGAGGCTAAACATCAATAAATACATAAATGAACTGGAGTTGTGTACCTTTTACCATCCAGTACAGTTTAAATCCATCTCTTCTGTTCCTGAGTTAATCTGTTGACAAAAGTGTTTTTGCCGAACATGAAGTGGCACCGATGTTAACCTTTAATTATTTGGATATCAAATGTCATCACTTAAGTGTTTTATCCTGTCAGACATCTGTGTTAAAAGTTTTCCTAAGAAGCATGTGAATTCTTAAGTCATGTTTTGTGAAGTCACAGTGATCTTTAACCTCCAAGTTCTGATCATGTCATCCATGGACGTTTTGCCAGATGTAATAAAATTCCCTCTCTGTGTTCTTGATTTACTGAGTAAAGAATGGGATGGATGTGACGTCACAGTGACACTGACCTGTGATTTAATAAGTTCATTCTAAAGTCCCAGGTTTGTTTCAAAACCGTACAAGCGTCCCAGAGATCCCACATTCATGAGAATGGTGCAGACAACATGAAAACAAATGCCTCCGGCCATGGCCCACATAACCAACCTTGAAGTCGGCTTAGCTGGAGTTGGTAGGTTAACTGTGACACGCTCACTCGTAGGAGAAAGGATGTAGATCTAGAACTGTCTGTTCAGTGATATAGGTGTTCTGGTAATAATTAATCCTCCAGTAAACCCAAATATTTCAGCCAAAGTAGCACAGAGAGTGAAGGAAAAGTTTCCAGGTTCAGCGGGTCTTGGTTGTAACTTATGAGATTTGCTGGAACTCTTGTCCTTGGGGATACTTTGTGGTTCAAGAGAATGTGGTCATGTCTTGGTTCAAAGAGATGCTATTTTTGTTTTTATGTTATTTTCTCAAAACAGTGTGTCATCATCGTGACATCATGACTTTTGACATCTCCCAGGCTTCCTTATGTTGAGGACAAAACCCCAACCTTCATTATCATTCTGCACGCACACGTGTACACACAGATGCACTTTATTCTTAGAAAAAACATGCTCCGTCTCCCCCCCCTCCACCCCCCTTTACAGACGCACAACACACACAGTTAAACAGGAAATGGAGACAATGATGAAACCTCAGTGTAATGTTAAGAGCTCAGACATCCAGAAGGACTGACAAACGTCAATCACCCCCTCAGAACAGATTATCACCCATTCCTCAGTTCAGGTGTGTGTGTGTGTGTGAGAGAGAGAGAGAGAAGGTAACATAGGGATACAAAGAGGTTGCACTGATGATGTGAAATTGGATCATGAGATCAAAAGACCGGACTTGGCCTTCATAGACACGTGGCACTAAACAGCAGCTGGACAAAGCCAGCTTTATGTGTCGACGTCATGTGTGTGTGAGGTGGGTTTTTATATGAACAAATAAAAATGAGGCCAAGATACAACCTATAGCTCAGTTCTTTTAATTAGTCACAAGAGTGGTAGTTTCAGTGTCCTTTTAGGGGTTAAAACTGTTATGTATAAATCAATACACATTTGTCAACAAATTTCATATGTGATTACGTCTGTAGCTCGAGCTGAAAAGGCCGTTTAGGTGACCTCATGACCAAATCAGAGTTTTTTGCTGATGATGTAGTTTGACTTGCTTCACTGGGCCGTTACCTATGGAGCACAGTTAGAGCGTTTACAGCTGAGTGTGAAGCTGTTGGGTATAAGGGTCAGAACCCACCCAAGTCTGAGATCATGGCACGCTACTGGAAAATGATGGATTCCTTCTTTAGCACTGGGAATGAGTTGCTGCCCCTTGTAATCGTGCTGGAGTAATTCAGGATTTGTATCAGAACATCATGGTGGAAGGGAGCTCTGAGAAGATGGACCTTTCATTACATCAGTCGACTACAACCCTCATCTGTGGCCGTCAGCCCTTCATAGTGAGTACAGTGGTTTTGTCTCAATTCTGTCTCGGCTCAGTCTTAAGGTCAAGGTGTGGAGCTCGTCTGGTTTGCATTGAGTCATTTGAGCTGTTATAAGAGCCAAATCAAGACCATGGAAGTGTGGTGGACATGTCTGACTGTAAAAAGACCACAGGATAGACACCGGGCTAGTTGGTATGACCTGCAATATTATCTATCAATATCAATATGTTCTTAAATGTTGATTAATATTGATAATTAGCGCAAAATATCTTTGATACGGTTAATGAGGATGGAAACACAGTCAGCATGTCTGTTGGAGCTCAAGGATAATGTCGTTTGGATCGTACACTAAACTGAAAACCTTTTAATTTGAAGTTTAAATGATATTTTGTAGTTTAGGACAGAATCCTAAAAAAATCATATGTCACGGTTTGATTTATTTTTGAATCAGTAAATTGATTTTTTAATACATTCAGCACCACTTGACAATCATTTTGGTAATAACATTACACGTATTTCGGGTTAATAAGACAAAGCCCGATAACTGCAGGTTTAATGGGACATAAAACCTGCATGTTTTGAATTACCATTCAAATTGGATTTAAAAAATAAAAAATAAAAAAAGCTTTAAAAGTTTGGTGACTTTACCCTAAAATAAGGTTTAAAAGTGTCTTTGTCCTCAGGTGATACTTCTACTGTGCATGCTCAGAGTTCCATGACACCATGCTTGCATCAGTTTCCCACTTCAGCTGTTATAAACAGATAAATGCCTTTTTAGCTGGAGAGGTGGGACATGTGTCTTCAACTTCCATCAGAGGTGCTATCAGGGGTAAGTTGGGCCAGAGCCCACTGGAGCTGAGCTCCACCTCGTGATATCCAAATCTTATCTGTCAGTTTTCTGACATGCCGTTGTGATCATACGTAGCATTGTTAGTCTAAATGTTTTCTGCACAACTAACAGCTGAGCTGCTGCACAGATTCACAGTTTCAGGAGCATTACTGCTTGTATGGAACAAATCTCATCATGCAATTAAATAAAAAATAAGGCATCAGTGTTTCCTGAAAATTCTAGTCAATACTAATGACAAATATATCCATCCGTTATCTATACACCACTTGATCCTCTGTAGAGTTGCCGGGGGGCTGGAGTCTATCCCAGCTGTTCACTTGTACAGGTCGCCAGTCTATCACAGGCCTACATAGAGAGACAGACAAGACAAGCACACTCACATTCACACCTACGAACAGTTTAGAATCACCAGTTAATCTCTGCATGCATTTTCACTGTGAGAACCCATGCAGGCACAGGGAGAACATGCAAACTCCACACAGGAGGAGCCCAGACAGAGGTTTGAAGTCAGAACCTTTGAGCTGTGGGGCCACAGTGTCCCTGCACTGCTCCACTGTGCCCCATGATAAATACTGTAATAACAAAATGGTTTCCCACTGCAGTGTTTTTGTAATGTAATGTGTTTAGCCTATGTAATTTGGGTGTTTTGGGTTATTATTCTTGTTTATTATTTAACAGGGTTAAGGTTATTTTATTTATTCATTTTTTTTCCGATTCATGCACCATGTTGTTTCATGAACGACTAAAAGGTAAAGATTTTATATGTTCAGATAAAATTCAAATTAAAAATGAGTGCGCTCTAATGAGTACTTCCTAGTGTCAGCTGACTGTTTGGTTAGATTTAATTTAAAATCTCTCTCTAAAATGCCACCAATAGGGGATTGAATTTAGCTTCTGGTACAACATTAAAACTACCATTCATTAAATGTATCTGCACTATGTCACAGGTGTGTACAGTCTTAACTAGAACTACTTTGTACTGAAGAAATGTGCGTTTCTGTTGTCTGCAGTCTGATCTGTGAGCCCTGGCCGTGTCCCCTTCAGCAAATTAATGCCCACATGTCCCCACAGTGTGCTTTTCAATTTTTCAGCTCAAAACACTGCAAAGATAGTTCATTTTACCAAGACTGTATTTAATACTGTTCCAAACAGGCTATTTTGGTCTTTGTATCTTTAAATGCAGCTGAGCTGGTGCTGTCCACACCTCCTTCAGTAAGAAGAATTTCTCTGAGTGTGTGGTTAACAGGAACAGAGTGTGTGAGAGCAGTACTTTCTGTCACTGAAAACTTTCTCTCTGTGGGATTATTTTAAAGTAAAATATCGCCAAATTCGCAGCACAGCTGTTGTCTGTACTTCATGTGTTTGTCAGATGATGTTGTGGCTTCTGTCACTATTTTATAAATGTTCCTTTGTCTGACAACAGATACTGAAAATGATGTAAATGAGTGCAGCTTTATTTGAATCTGACTGTATTAAAATAGAGTATAAATGAGCACAGAGAGCAGGAGAGGAGTCAACAGTGACTGAGTTCAGGATGTTCTGAAGCACAACAAAAAGCAACGAGAAAACACAGTGACCCACCGAGTCCTGGTTGACTGGTTTCATATTAGTGTTGAAGTTTTATCTCCATCTCTGACTGTGCCTCAGCTTTACCGTTTCCTCAAAGCTCTGGCCTGTTGGCACATGATCAAAGCTAATGGTAACATCGGCCACATGAGCCAAACAATGTAGTAGCACTAAATATTTTTGTAAGGTTATGGTGACAGCCATCAAAAATCCAAGTTGTCCAGTGGGTTTTGAGTTCCTCAGATGCCTTTGTTCACTCTGGCAGCCAAAAGCAGAACATTTGGTGTGCTTTGCTCGTGGCTGAGACATTTTAGAGTTAGCCAAAGCAGCTTGCGCAAGTAAACAAACCTGGTGAACTGAGAAGCAGTTGCTCATTCTCAATGGTTCACCTGGCAGGCAGTGGGTAGTGAATTGGCAGGATTATCCAAAGTTAGAGCTGGATGGATGGTTAGTTAGGTGTGAGGTACCATCTGGGTCAAATTTTTACTGGCTTGTAAAGCTGGGAGTCTGTCTAGTTTTGGGGAGGCTCGAGGAATGGCAGAAATAAACATCTTCATTTCTTAACAACCTTTATTTTACACCTACAAGTTTATAACAACCACAAAACACAATAAAAATGGATTTTTGCCATATGGGACCTTTTGAAGTTGAGTGAAATTGGATGTTTTGAGCAATACGTTAAAGGGTTTGGGTTTAAAATCAAAAGATGAAAGTGAAATAGAAGAAACGATTATTAGCTTTTATTTAATGGTCTACATGTGCACATACATTTTACTGTTTTACCCAGACGGCTGTGCTGAATTGATTACCCCCACTTTCAGGTGTGCAAATGGAAGTTAAAACTGACTGACATGTGTAACTCACTGCCCAGTGGCTTCCTTTAGTTCTGATTGTTCACACATAAAAGGGTAGCGGGTGTCTAACCTTCATTTCAGTCTATCTTTTCATCTTTCAAGATTGCAATTTGAGCCAGAAGGCACACACCAACATGAAGACCAGAGAACTCACCGTGACAGAGAAACAACTCATCTGTAAGAAGAAAGAGAAAATGTCATTGGATATAGCAAGTACAGCAGAGTGGAGGAAAAAAGAAACCGCAGATAGACTTCAAAATAAACACAGGACAAGTCGCCCATAGAAAATAACTGCAGCTGACAGCAGAAAAATTCACAGAGGTGTGAAGATCAACCTCAAAACAGCGATCAGCGACGACATCGGCAGCCTAGAAAGCGCAGGTGTCAAAGTATCGCAGTCCACAGTTCAACAGCAGAATTACAGAGTCTATGCTGCAAGATGCACAGCTCTTATCAGCAGCAAGAAATGAAAGAGCTGGAGACAAATTTACTTCAGAGCCTATCTGGCTTATATTTGTATTTTTGGTGGAAAGTTTTATGGGCAGAGACCATCACGACCATTTACTAAAGTCAGACTTTGCGTTTTGTATGTATGGTTTCATAGCTGTTTGCATCTGAAGCATTTAAATATATATATATATTGTTTTATTTGCCCAGGCCTACTATGAACATTAGTTGATGTATAAACATGAATAAAATTATGCATTTCAACAGTTGGCCCAACTATGTAATACATACAATATTCTATTCATACGATGGTTTCCCACCATGCCGTCAGTATGTTTTGGTTTTACATATTTCACCAACTTTATTCACTAAAAGAGCAGTTGACTTGGACGTAACAACCCTTTTCTCCTCCTTGGGGAAACCAGACGGTGTTGTAGGTGGGGCGCTATATCTCCAGCTTCTTCGGTGAACATCTGTTACATGTAGAATGTGGAGGGTGTTGCTGTGATGGAGCTTGTGAACAGCCATAAAGTAAATAAGTCTAAGCCTGCACAGGAGGATAAGTTAAGTTCAGTTCTCCCCACTAGTGACTTCAGAATTCATTAGGGAAACAAGCTGCAGTTCATTTTCTCAAATAACTTTAACCACGCCTACGGTTGACTGGAGGCCATAAACGTGAGGAATGTGAACTTTGGTTACACTTTCGGCCTTGAGAATAAACACCCGAGAGACGTTTACGGTCTTTGTGACTATTTTAACAATGACAGGACGAAGCTATTCTGTAGAACCTGTGTGTTTTTCAGTGCTGTGTAAACACTGACAGCTGTGTCTTGAATTCATCCGGCTGTAGCGGTCTGTAAAGATGATTTCTATACAGGAAAACTGGTCAGATGTTTGCTAAGATGTCAGCGCAAGATAGTTGTAAACAGAAGATGCTCTCCTACAAAGCAGGGTGCATCCTTCCATTGCTGTATTGTGTACGTTTATGGTCAATAGACTGGCAACAAACCCGCTCTGCAGACTCCTGCGAGGAGATGAGATCGAGTCCTGTTTAGAAAGGGTCATCACATTAGCAATTCTGAAAAACTTTCCTAGATGCTAAGAAACAAACCCTGATGTCTCCTGTCACAAAAATGACAGGCGACAAGACGCTGTTGAAGGAACGACAGCACTTGTTCATTGATGTCAAAATAGAACAGGAAGCACCTTTAACTGAGACCAAGAAAAAGTATGAAAATGATAAAATGCAGGAAATAAAGGTCTGGCAGACTGTTAAATAACTTTGATTACTCAGACACTTGATTTGTCAACCTGAACACTTCACATGTATTAAAGTGCAACGCTACCAAGGTTGAATCGTCTACATACACGATAATAACAATCGTAAGACTGAGATCATGTCATTACAAAATAAATAAATCCAACATAAAACTGTCTGTGCTGGATTTATCTCTAGACAATGGTTCACATGAGCTCCGGCGTTGAAAGTTGATATTCAAACAGTCGCTCAAGGTTTTACTCCAACACCGTCACACCTGTGTGTGAATATAATATGATCTGACGTACAGTATGTGACTCACTTTTTTCCGAAAATACTTCAAAAAGGTGGTTTCTCAGCAGTGACGGCACGAGATGATGTGCTAAACTGTAGATAAATATTAATGAACTTCTCAGTAAATGATACAATAAGGACATTTTGTTCGCTTTCTCACTGCTTTAATCATTTTCATGAACACAGAGATGATTTTCAGATTATCTGGCTCTCATTTTGTCTGTCATTCTTTCACTAATTTACAATCTTATCTTCATTTCTTTTATGTCTCTCAGGTTATCTGCACTCCAGCCTGCTCTCCTCCTTTTCTTTCTTTCTGTCTGTCACGCTACCCTTCCCTCCCCGTGTCCCTCTTTGGTGTATCTTATTGATTTGATCCTGTAGTCTCCCCTAATACTCAGCCCGGCTGGGCGGCGGCACTAGCTTATGATGCAGTGAAATGTCAGGTACCTTTGGGAAGACAAGATTAGACAGCTCAGAGCGATCCATCTGTCTCCGTCCCCTCACTTCTAATCATTTGCTCCTCTCTTCTTCTTTCCTCTCCCCCTTCCTCCTCTCACTCTCCAGTGAGCCTCAGTGCCCGTCTCACCCTCACTGCTGTTTCCCTTCCTCCCTTGTTATTACTCTTTCCCTCTGCTCTCTGTCTCCCTAATCCTCTCAAGTGCTCGTTTTCTTAAACCATATTAACACAGGGATCATTGTCTCGTTGAATTAAAATGGAACTGAGAGAGATCTGAGTAGTTGCTGTCAAGTTAAAACCTTGTATCTGCAGAGGAATTAAAGTTTCCTTAACACAGACGATCCTTATCCGCTGGTTTTTGCTGCCAGCGGGGTCATGAACTTTGTGTGACACGCGGCAGGGTCATGGTAAGGTTTTCTATTGTCGTCCAATACGTGACAGTTACAAACTACACTGATGTGGTTTGATGCAGTGTTGCAGCAGCAGTTTACATACCACCAGAGATTGGGGGGTAAAAAATCTATACTGTACATACAGCGTTATTGCAGTGGGCAGGAATGACTGTCTGTAGTGCTCCTTACTACAGTGGAGTTGAAGAGGCCTCCCTCTGAAGACACTCTGCTGTCTGATTAGTAGGTCACACAGGGGAGGTGAAGTGTTGTCCATTACGCTGAGCAGTTTGTGCAACATCCGTGTCTCAACAGCCAACTCCAGGGGCTCCAAAGCAGCACAGAGCCAGCCTTCTTTATCACTTTATTCAGCTTCTTAGTCTGATAATCTAATCTGCAGCCTGTCTTAAGGGACATTAGCTCAGTTTATTGTATTATTATATTTATAATTGACAGGGCTAGGGCTGTGTATGAACACCAGATTTTTTTTTTTTCCCACTTACACACAGAATGGACCGCTCTGGAACCGGGAGGAGATATTTTAGTGAATTTCAGTGTATTATATACTTCACCTTTATTGCCCAAAGTCAAAGTCTTTATTCTTTATAGATATAATACTAATAGAAAGGTGAAATGTTTTTTTACATTTGCACACATACAGTTGAAACCAGAAGTTTACATACACTGTATAAAAAGACCCATAACCTTTATTTTCTTACTGTCTGACATTAAATCAGACTTTTCCTGTTTTAGGGTAGTTAGCATTACCAACATTATTTCTATTTGCTACATCAAATCAATCAATCAATCAATCAAAGCAGGTTTATTGTCATTTTGCTGTACATACACAGTAGTACAGGCAAGATGAGAGAGCGTTTCTTCAGGATTATTCAACCAGTAAGTTTTGTGGAATGCACGTCTGGGAAAAGACACTAAACGTTCACTCTCACTGTCTCCTGAGGGTGCGGATATTGGAGAGTAGGAGGACGGTCCTGCTGGTCTGGAAGGGTTAGCCTTTAGCCTAGCATGGATCCCCCGTCCCTCCACAGGCGAAGTTCCCAATGGCAGGCAGCACTTTGCATGGCAGCTCTGTCGCCATTGACGTACGAATGTGTGTGTGAATGGGTGAATGAAAAACACATTGTAAAGCGCTATATAAGTGCAGACCATTTACCATTTCAAGTACTTCTGCAGTGTAAACAAACACCAACAGAAAATGACAGAAGACAGGGACTGAAAATGAAATACCGACTGAACAGCATTTGATGGAGTATATTTTCACCAAAACCACGACCTTTTTGGAAATCAAAGCAAGTAGTTTTGGTGTAAAAACCGAACCAAATATTTCTGTTTCCCAAACAACGGAAACTGTGTTGCTAATACGGCGACCCTGAAACCCCATATCCACACTGACTTGCTGTGAATGCCATGTCACTAGCACTTCCTCAGCTCCTACATGTGTATTTGAAATGCCACATTGATAAGTTACATGGACAGCTCACACTCGAGTAGAGCACTGCTTGTTCAGTCTGTGCTGTTTTTCTCTGAGCTGCTACAAGGACTCTTATTTCAGCCGTGCATCTTCACAGGCAGAAACCTTTGAAAGGGGCCTCGCCAATCAGGTTCTGACTTTGGATGGATCCTCCAGTAAATAAGTATTATTGATTGATCTTGTCATTGTTGGCATCCAGTGGACTTCATTTCTAAGTTGTAATAAGAAAATAAATTGTTTGGTGTGTAGAAGCCGAGGCAGCTGCCTTACCGACTTCCATAAAAGTGTTGAATTTGAGCGTGTCACTTTAGATGCCTGTCTGTCGATCTGTTTGTCTGTCACATTCTTAAGATACGGAAGAAAGTATGACTACCACACAAACACACAATTGCCTCTGCCCTCTTTTAAACCAACTTAAATAGGAAGAACAGTTTGAAAAAAGGCAAGCTGCTGAATAATAGTTGTCAAAACAAAATCCTGCAGTCCAAAAATAGAAATGATTTAATTCATACCTTAATACAAAGGCCCACAGTCACAAAAAGAATTAAAGTAAAATAAATAACTCATAAACCCTGTGAACAAGAAAGGAGTAAGAGCTCATCAGGGTCACCGCATTGTTTACAAATGAGGGAACAGGCTGAACAAAGACGGTTTGTTACACATCAGCACTGGCGTGTGCAAAAGGACGGAGGAGCATAAAGAGAAAATAGAAAAGAGATCCACAAGGGAGCAAGCATTTCCAGGTAAATTACGTTACGCACTCTTCAATTCTCAGTTGTTTTTCCCTGTAGGACGATTATAAGGTCAGTGTCATCATAAAAAAGAAGAGAAATACAAAACACCACATGTGCTGCATAAATATTGGGTAATATTCTGTACAATAACAGTAAGTCTTTCTCTGTCGCTATTTAAAGCTCAACCATTGTAAAAGTAACGGCAGCACATCACTGTCAAAACTCCTCATTAAAATTAATTATTACCACAGTTGCCATAAATCCTGATTCTTCCTCTTGGGAGTGAAAGTTCTCTCTCTGTCTTCACCGAGGATAAATAAACATGTTGGGGGGGGTAAATTATTTTACCTCAGCCTCTCACTTATTCCCCCACCTGTCAATGTGAGGAACAGTGAGCGCTCTGCCTCCATTTGCACTCCAAAAACGACACCCTCTCACGATTTGGTGTTACGCATCAATCTCCTTTAGTGTTACTGTGGTCACAAAATGTCTAGAAATCAATAAGACAGAAGTCTAAAAGAGCCTACTGGCAATCAGCCATGGTGATAAATAGACAAGTAGCCACTCAGTCTCAATGGTTTGCTCACGCTTAGATGTTCTTACCTTGAGAGAAGAAATGATGCACGTCAGAGTGTCTCGGATGTCTTGATTTCTTTCTTTGTTGGTACTTTTTTGACCTTATACCTCAAGTCACTGATAGTTATACGAATATGTACACAACAGAAAACACGACAAATCAGCTCAACACCACCACCGACTTCATCTGGCATTGATCAACTACACAAAGAGCTTTAAAGCCTTCATGTAGGGATGCATAATATTGGATTTTTTTGTTGTTGCTGATATCCAATATGGAACATTTTTTTTCAATTCTTTTTTTGGCCAATTGGTGATGCAGATAAATGTACATATCTTTCCACATGATTGCAGAGAACATCAGATCTCCTCTGTAGTAGAGTTAACGTATTATTCCTTCCCTCTTTGGGATGACCCACAAGCAGAAGCAGACCTAAAATACAAAGATTTCACCTGGCGAAACAAGAAAAGTACTTCAACTTGTATGTGAAACAGGCCATATTTTTTATGTAACATTTTCAAATGAAACTATAAGCTTTTAGCCTTTTCAGACATTCCCTGCCTGTTGATGTTCTGATATTTGATTTGAAAACTTTTATCAGCCAATACCGGTGATAATGCCGACATTGTGCGTCCCTATATTAAAGCAGTTGTCTAGAAAATATCTTCGTTGAGACTTTGTGAATATGTAATATTTCAAAAGTTTTAAGTTAAAACCAGTCGTCTGATAGCTTGACTTAGCATCGAGACTGGAAACAAAATACAATGGCGTCATTTCCATCCCGGGGGAGCGCTCCGACGCTTGCGCCACCGTCCATGTTTAAACTCTGAACACGCTTGCTGCGTGTGATGTCGTTGTGTCCTCTGCTGCGCATGGCTTCAAGTACCCTTAATGCATCTGCAAGTTCTGTGTGTGGTTGGCTGTCTAGAATGTGTGGAGGAAAGCTATAAAACTGTATGCTTTGACAAATAATCACGGGTAAATGTGAATGTGAAATGTATGTATAGCTGTCAAGGATCTTGCAGACGGTCTTCACAATTTACAGAATCGTACTAATGGCGCACAGTAAATATACGATGATTCCTTCATGTCAAAGAGATGTACATGTTTAATATAATTCATGTTCAACATTTACATGCTGGATTTAAGCCTTGATGCAGCATCATAGAAAAATCTATCGACAAGTAGAGGAAGAAGATGGAGAAGAAGAAGGGCAAGGACAAGCCAAAGTAAAAGAACAAGGAAAAGGAGGACAAGAAGGAGGAAGAGAAGGACAAGAAGAAGAAAAAGCCCATTTTTGCAAAGAAAATACCATATTGCATGTGCTGTACACACAAAACCCCAGGTGCTCAAACATTGACAAAATGTTAAGTAGCAGTACCAGACATAATAATGGACAAATTATAGGTGGGCAGACAGTTAGAGTGACTGAACATCGTTGTAATTCTGTTTATTTCATGTTCATCATGCACAACAAATTGCTCCATAGCGAGTATTAAAATTTACTAATGAAATCTTCGACCAAACTCAAAACAAAATCGTGCCGGCTGCTCCTACTGTGTTTTTGACCAACCAGACAAATGATATTTGCATTTCCATGTTTTGCATATTTTTTTTTTTAAACAAATACTGACAGCATGTACGCTTTGGCAAAGCTCTCAGCAGGCACTGGTTCTCATGTTTGTGTGTGTGTGTGTGCGTGTATGTGCGTGTGTGTGTGTGTGTGTGTGTGTTTTTGTGTGTGGTATCCCGGCCGTTTTGTTCCATGGCTGTTTGCGCCGGTTGAGAGGGATGTTTTTTGTGATAGTTTGTGAATTCGCAGCATGAGGCCGTACAGTAGGCAAAACACATACAGCCAGGGGAGACACATTAGGATTAACACCCACCCACACACTCTCTCACACACACACACTGAGTCTGAGAAAGAAACATACGCAGGCATAGAAATGCCAAATGCAGAAACATAAATGGCAAATAAGAAGTACAAATAGCATCAAATAGTCACCAGCTTCTCTGTCTTCTCTAGTCGGTTGCCAGAAGCAGTTTTTGCTCCAGGCGGATATTGAATAGCCCAAATTAATCAGAGCTCCAGTAAAGCGAACACTTAACTGTAGAATATATCAACTTTCAATTTTACTGCTTCTCTCTTTCAGCGAGATAGTCAGATATCCTGTAGAAAGCCTCAGCATCGGCTTGGAAGCTGTTAAATTAGCATTCAGCCAAACTTTTTCAGCCGGTAATCCATCTGACAGACGCTGTATGTTAACTTTCTCTGTCAAATATTAATGCGCCTCGACAGGAACTCACCATAAACTTGCTATTCAGGTTGTGCAAAAGAGAAAGTTTCACAAAACTGCAAATTTAAAACACAACTCACACACACACAGAGACGCACTTTAAACACGGTCTTTCTTTAATTTTTCATTTCTGACTACACGCAGACTCAAAGTGAATGAACACGCTATTACACACTCGCACTGAATGGATTGTAGCAATGATTAATCATGAATCGGTTAATAATTTAATCAATTAAAAATAGATTATCCGGTACGGCAGAGGGTGAGGTGTCGTGTAACTGTCAGAGAATGTTTTGTAGTTATGCTGGTGGTTCCTGATATGCAGTTAGGGGAGTCTATTACTATTTAAGGAGAAGGAGTTACAGGTGTGTTTGCCAACTGCCCATGATGGCTGCATAACAGGAGCTGGTAGTTTCTGCTTGGAGTCAATCAGCACATTGCAGCGACACTATGGCTGCTAATGTTGGCAGTTTTGGCCCTTGATGTAGAATTAGTTTTAGTGTTTTGACAAAAATGTGTATTGGCTTTTGTTCACTTTTAGTCTCACGTTTTATTAGGTTTATGTACTATTTCCACAGGATTAGTATCACCTGGGGATCTCTGGTAATTTGTGAATCACCCCCCACGACTGTGTTTCTAGTAGTGTGCAATGATAAGCGAAATCTGTAGTTTACTCAGATTTGCTGACATTACAGCTCAGATATGATAAAATCTGTGGTTTACAGGCCGTCAGGGCGTTCATATTCAGCCTGTTGAAAGAAAAAGGTTTCTCACCGCATGCTGCTACACATGTCATCCATCTCAATGTCCTCTGAAATTTCCCTCTTGTTGACCTGCTTTTGCTGTTTCTGCGAATGGTCCATAGGCCTATTGTGTATCGGCTTACTCCTGTATTTGCACCTAAAATGCTGTCAATAATTTCCACCGCAGCCTCCATAATTCAACCGGGAAAGAAAAAGGAGCGCAATAAAAAAAAAACCAACAACTACAGTACCCCCTAATCACTGAGATGCAGATTTGCATGAGACTATTATCATCACAGGACGTTGGTGTTTGGCAAAATATGGTCGATAATTTGCGGTGAAATTTTTACTTTGAAATTACAGACATGGTGCATTCGCATGGGATTAAGATCACAGACATCCTCCGCAATTACTACAAATCACCACTGGTCCCAAGGTAATACTAATCCCGTGCGAATAGGGCTTTAATCTGCTTTTTGTCAACACAACTTTAAAACAATCGCAGTTTTCATCGGTGCATTTTCTGTTTTTGTGTTCTCTGAGCATTTCCAGCTGTGTCTGTCTTTGTGTACAGTTGCCATGGTTACATGTCTTCTCATCTGTTGCGTGGTTTGTGGGAAAGGTGTCTCGGCTTCGACCCAAGAGACTCTTTTCAGTAAATCCGTTCAATGTTATAATTTACAAACTGAATTAGCAGCAGGAATCCTGCTTCACCCACCTGCAGGAACTCATTCAGAAGACGGTTCGCTCACTTCTTCACTAAATTGCCGTTTACTCACTTCAGCTTGAGAAGAGGTGCCAACATGTCGCAGTGCATTAACACAGTGATGTCTCTTCTGCAAATGTCTAGAGGTCTTGTGACCCCAGCTTGAAAGATATCCGACTGAAACTTACAATAACGGTACATCCACATCACCTTGTAATGTTACGCTGGTTTGTCTTTTTTATTAATGTCCGGTGCTGCCTGCATGTTTGTAGGTGGGTTTAAGGGTTCAGTAATTAATGGCAGCACAACAGGTCTGCTGCTGCTAAACAAGAAATGTTTTGTGTGGCAGAGGAAACTTGTACTAATCAGGAGCTGCAGTGTGTGACTCCACAAACATTTAATTGAATTAGACTTTGCATTAAAATAGCTCATTTCAGTCCAGTAATTAGTTTCCCCAGTCTTCTGTTATATTGTTTGGTTTTTATTTATTAAAGAAAAATGTTCAGGTTTTTTTAACCATTTTAGTTTTTACTATAAATCTCGATAAATGGTTTTCAATGTGTATTATTCACCGAGGTTTTCATTAATAAGAATTAACACAGAATACTTGAGGGTCTATTAGAGCTCTAATAACACACTTTCAACAAAATCTAAACAAAAGTGATGAATTGCAGCCCCAACACTCTGCTGCTTTGAGCAGGAGAGGCAGATAAAAGGCTTCGTAGACTGACAAATAGACTAAATCTGTTGCAGCTGAGCACCAGTCCCCAGCAGCTGGACGAACATTAGTGACAGTGACCAAAACACAAGTCGCTTCCATCTCGTAGACAATAAAAGCCGTTATGACCGAAGGCTGCTGCGAGGAGACTAAATCTACTCGATATTACAAGTTACTGTTGAAGGTCGCAGCCTGCCTTTAAATGAAAAAATGGGTCAGACTTTGATTTATTGTTAGATGTGTTCAAACTATCAGCTCTGGTTTAATTTATGTCCTCGGGTGAAGCCTGGAAGTTGTGCAGCTGTTGTATATTGGATTTTATTGGGCTCGTCATCGAGTAGTGAGTTTAAGGTGTTCATGTGTTCTGCAAATTCAGGAAGTACATTGTTAAGGACATTGATTTTGATTTTTAACGGGTGTTAACTATGCGTAAAATTTAGAAATATGTTCAGTGTTTGTAATTTATTTTAGTGAGGAATATTGATTGTCAGTTACATTTTCTGGCCTAAATCACATAAATAAGGAAACTAGAACCTCTATTCACTGTGAATAATGCAACTCTGTGTAGCTGTTGTCTTCAAACTAAGGCCTTGTCCACACGTAGCAGGGTGTCTCACAAAATGAAGATATTTTTATATGATATGACTTCTCATCCACACAAAAACGCAGATTTACGGCATTAAAAACACTTCTTTCAAAAAGTGAAGATCTGCGAATCCTCCGTTTATGCGTCTGCATGTGGACGTTAGTAACCGGTTTTAGATTTTGAAACGTCACTGCCTGCGACAAAATATTTTCTTTACATCACATATGTGACCTGTGTTTACATTCGGAAACAGCGTGGATGTCCTCAGAACTGTGCTGACGTTGTCTCTGGTCCAGGCCCAGATACCGCTCCACGTACAAGAACACGGGACGACAGTAAGGAAGGTGATTTTCCGCAATCTTGCCATTCCATGTCCGAGCTGGTGGGAGAACTTTGAGACGGAAATGGTGCTCCCGGAGGAATGGCGTGACAATTTCTGAATGTCCCGGTCGTTGCTCCTGTCATCAGAGTTATTACATCCTCACGTAGAATATGAATGTGCTTAACAACGCACTAATGCGGTTAGGTGTGGATGAATTCTTTCTCTAAAAACGAGGTGGTGTGTACGTTAGTTTTTTTTCTAGACGGAGGGGGCAGGACATTCGGTTTTACAAAAACCCTGTTACGTGTGGACAAGTAGGGCTGACATTGTGGTATTTTGTGTAAATATATATTGCCGTATTTTAAAAAAAATGTTGAAACTTTCACCAGATGGCCTGATTGACTCCATGTGGAAATGGTGAATCATTCTAAAATGATTGCGGTGATGTTATTTAAATATTCACATGAATGCTATAGGTAGTCTATTTAGGTGTCTGGAATTCAGTTTACCAACCTGACAGTCTGTTTCCTTCATCATTCCTCCAGTAGTTTGAAATGAGCGTGTCTTTAGCAACATATTACTTAGAAAAATAACATTTCTTGAGCTGATTTAACCTAAATAATGGGTTGTATTCCAGGACAGCTCAGTAAATAAGACATGTTCATGATATATATTTTCAACTTCAAGATGCAATCTGTGGCCAGAACACTGCAGCCTGGTACACATGTTTCCCATGTTCACCACATTGTCTTCTCTTCCCTCTTCCCTGTGATGATGCTCCCACTTGTATGATCATCTGGGAGAATGGCATTTGCAGACAGTTGGAAGTCCTCATTAACAAAGTGCATCATAAAAGTCAGTTTTGGCTGCATAGTATTCCTCTTGTGACAGCTGTTTCAACTTGTGCTTCACATTTTTCTCACAGCTTTGGGTGAGCAACTTGAGAAAAACTGGTGCTTATGAATCAACCGGATCATGTTTTAAAACCCTCTCTGGTGGCAGTGTTAATTGGTATCATGTCTTTGGTGAGGTGAGACTTTTCTCTCTTGCTGTTGGGAACCTTTCTCATATGGTGTAACACTGGAAAAGGCATCCGTGTTTTTTGTGTTTATTGTAGATGGCATCCGGATCTGGCTTTGCGCTCATTATACAGAGCTTTGTGGTGGTCAAACATATTAGTTGTGTTGCAGCAGGCGATACAAGACACCACAGACAAAATGCCGGTTTTTGTTTCGCATCATTCTTTCTAAAGTTTCAATATTTGCTGACTTTGTGGTACTTTTTGTGAACAAATCTTTCTTTTCGGTGTTTCTCCCCTGTGTTTCTATGTCTTCTTTAAATGAAGTATAAAAAAACACAAACACACACACACAAAAGCATATCCAAAAACCCTTAAACAGGAGTAAATTATGATCTGTCAGACAGACTTCTCCTGCACTAAACCCCCTCCTGTCACATCACACTTCTTGTTGCACACAATGCACACGTTGCGACCTTGATGTGGAAACGATACATCGCTCAGCAGCAGCAGCATTCGTCTTCATGCGAACTAATTTACAAAATCTCGCAGGTTATCCGAGGACAAAGCAATGTGGTGTTTAGGAGTCTGTGTTTGTGTTTGTGTTTGTGTGTGTGTGTGTGTGTGTGTGTGTCTGATGTTTAATTCATTTCACTGGGCAGCCAAGGACAAGAGGGAGATCTGGGTTTTGGAAATGTCTGCATGTTTGGGATGTTGGGGTTATCCTGCGTTTGTGCGTGTCTGTTTTTGTTTGTCTTCTCTCAATGCCATCTGTTAAGTAATGAGTCACCTGTGAAGTCTGCAACACCGGCGCACACGTGTCTCTGTGGGACGGTCGTAATCGCTGTCGGAGAGAATTAAGATTCTCCTCATCAGCAGTGCAGATACACTCATACCCAAATGAAAACATTTTGATTGTGGTTACACTAATCCCAGAGAAATTAACACGTGATAAATTCACATTTACCATTCTTGATCTTGATATATTTATTCAGGCCTGCAGCTGCCGTCCAAGGCGTGTGCATTGACTTTTCTTTTCCTGCTTGTGTGGCAATGTTCATATCAGCTTTAAGGGTCGTTGTGGAATAAAGAAGAATATAAAGACGTGTTTTTTTTTTTTTGCTCTGTGAGAATGTGGAAAATGGCAGCGAGCCATTAAAGGTCAAATATGACTATAGAAAGGTCAGATATGTGTGTTAAAGTTTACTGAATTTGAACTCAATGTGGAATCTTTTTCACTGTGTTGTGAATGGCTGCTTGCCGGTATAGTTATATATTCTTTCTACAATGGGGCTTTCTGTGGGAGTAAATCTAACAACCACCTTTCAGTCCTGTTCGTGTTACTTCACCGCTTGCTTTAAAAAAACCGAACAACAAATATGTGTTTGCTAAAGGTTGAATAAGCTTCTGGTTTTCTAAGTTAGGCTCTGAAAGTGTAAACCAAACAACAACCTCCGAGGCTGAAAAAAGAAACCAACATGGAAGCGTTTGTCAAGTGGCCATTTGAGGCTGCCTCAAGAAGTGAGCCATTCCCCCTAGACCCCCATGTCAAAATGTTCAAACATAGAGCAGAAATAAACATGTTTACAGCCTGACACTAAGAAGTATTTTGGTTTCTTCGGCTGAACTGCCACTTTATCACAGCTGGATGGAGGATGAATTTTTATACAGTGCACCCATTTAAATTGTATTAAGGCTTAAAGTATAGTGGTGTGACCACTTTGAGTGTCAGACGGGTGCTTTCCCAGGACAGTCCAAGACCTGGAGACACCAGCATGGCAAACCTCGGCTCCATCCACACCTTTTCACCCATGTTTAGAACAGCTGGGAGTCAGGCCATACCAATAGTGACAGCTGGAGCCGCTGCACTGAGCTTTAAAACCACCTTTGGGTGAAATCGGCAGGTTTGTCCATCTTTATATACAGTCAGAGGGATAAACAAATGATTAAATATTGTTACTCTCACCTTCAACAATGAGAGCAAAATGTTAAATCAGTAGACTTTGTCGATGATTACTTCTAGCATTGCATGACTCCCTCCTGTCTTGCCTACATTTCTGAGTAGAACAGACACACATACAGCAGTGACATGTGGCGGTGGAGCCACTGAAGAGGAAATTATATCTGTGAATCAAAGTAATTGCATGTATGTCTGTGTGAATGTTGCGCATCAGTGCACAGCGTTGTGCATGTGCCACGATGAGCTGTTTGACTACACACACGTGGATGTGTTTGTGTGTCTCTGGTTCATGGCCAGGTCAGCAGCTCTTTCTGACACCAGACTTTTCAATACTCATTTAAATGCAGCACTAATTATCACACCGATAATTACAGACACATCCAAACACAAAGAAAGACATGGATGTGGGCATGTGCACGTGGGTGCACATATTTGTCTTAGGTGATTCAACACATAATGAGATGGAGAGAAAGGAAAAGGAGACACATTAATGCATCACAGGATGACTTGATGGATGTGTAATGAGCAGCTTTGGGTATAAAAATATACTCGCAGAAGTGATGCGTCACAGAACAGTCTAGCAGATGTTTACCACCGGAACTGTCATGACATTAGAGTATACATTTTATTTTGCCTTTGTTTTATTAAACATTTTAGATGATGCTAATGAGATTAATCAACTCTGCCTTCTGCTGCATCTCCACATTCATATAGACTGTAACTGTTTTTGTCACTCCTACAGAAAATATTTAGCAATGGTGCCACTGCAATGTGATGACGGGAGAATTGTTTTGGTGGAACATGTGCAAACAGGGAGATGAGCACTGTCATCCATCCATCCATCCATCCATCCATCCATCCATCCATCCATCCATCCATCCATCCATAGTTCACTGTAAAAGTCCCAAGGCTTTGAATCTACAGGAAACCCACAGGTGGTGTCTGCGCTGTGCAAAGTTTCTATAGCACACACTAGCACAGCGTACAAGCAACTGAAAAGAAAAGCTGATTTTCTGTCAAAACCTTTTGTGTTGTTTACTTAAACCATAACTCTGTTCATTCATAGGGAGAGCTTTTGATTTCTTGTGTCCTTGTAGCTGCCAACAATCCTCGCAATTCAATTACATTGTCGAAAAATCATTTTAGGAAAATTATTTATGCTAGTCAACTAGCTTGCCAATAGTCAATAGATTAATCAATAAAATAATAGCCCTTAGTGGCAGGTTTAGTGCTGATACTCCCAAATTTCTGGTGTCATGACTAATATTTTAATATATATTTTTGCCAGTGGGAACGTAACACTCGTCAACTGGAGCTTCCTATTCCCGCAAGAATCTGAAAATCTTTGGTCCTAGGTTCTACCATGTGTTCTTACTGTTTCCAAGAATGCCTGATTATCTTAAAGAGAAAAAGAAAAAATACAGTGAGGTAATCCTACTACAGCTTTCTATTGCAAATGTGATTTTAAAGACACACATGTAAGGCCAGCACTACTGTGAAACTTAATTAAACTGTCAGGCACTCCTACACTTTGGCACTTCTGAAACAAAAACAACAACAAAAAAAAATCACCTGGAAATTAAACCACACTTCCTTGTAGTGAACTTGTTGTAATTAGTACCTACTGAGTTACAGGTTGTTAAATTGCTGTAGTGGAAAAAGGCCAATGTGCCAAAGACAGGAAACAAAATTCACAGTTAAACTGAAGGTAGCATAAAACCAATAATAAGAACATGAATGTCTCCAAATACTTTATAATTTGTTTATGCAATATAGCATGCAACTGTTGCACTAGCATTTACTTAAGTATATCCGCATATATCTAAAATCCTGCTCTATCTGAAGCTGTGTTTTTTATCGAGATTTTTTTGCTTGCAGCTCTTCTGTCTTCATCTCTTCATCAGAGCTGCCTGCTCCTCTGTCCGCCTGCCAGTCCACAGGTCTGCTGGCTTTATATGAACACGTCTTTTCTAATTTATCTGTAACCTCCATCTCTCTCTAGCTATGTATCCGTGTGCTCCTTCGCACAAGTTGCTGAACTTCAATAAGATTTGCGTAGCTCACAGCAATATTTAATTGGCATTTCCTCTTGGCACGCCAATCAAAGGGACCAAGAACATGAAATTGTCCCATTTTGTTGTTTTTTTTTCTTCTTCTCCTTCCCCTGGCTACTGAATGAAATGGTTCCTGTGGTGTCGGGATGAACATGTTCCCATGACGACCATATGAGTTTTTGTTCCCGTGGTGATATGAAACTTATTCAAGTTCTTTGATTTCCCAGCGGAGCAGAACGAGGGAGAGGGCGAGAGGGGAGGAGGGGGGGAAAAAGAGATTCTGATTCTGGAAAGGAGGTGAAAAGAGACGTAGAGAAAAAGATCCATGGAGTGAGAGAATGGAGTGGTAAAGACAGACAGATCAAGAAAAATTGATTTTGAAAGGTGGGGGTGGGTGGGTAGAGACAGCTCAGTTAAAAAAAAAAAGAAAAGAGGAAAAGAAAGGTAGAGGGACAGGACTACAGGCATGGCTGGAGGATAAAAACAGATTGTTGTTTTTCTGGTTTTCAGGATCAGTGAATTGAACAGTCCTGCAGAAATGTTAGGTTTAATGCCAAGTTTTATTGCAATGCCATCCATCCATCCATCCATCCATCCATCCATCCATCCATCCATCCATCCATCCATCCATCCATCCATCCATCCATCTCCTTTTTTGCTGGTGTGTCTTGTCTTCATTAACCCAGGACCCTGCAAGGATTTAGCTTTAGTTTTTTTGGGTTTTTTTTAGTTCCGTTTTTCAGGCTCAGTGAATTGAAGCGGCTCGCAGCAATCTTCTGTTTATCACCAAGCTCCGCTGCAACCCGCACTCATGAGGAGAATTATCTTTGGACTTTGTTCGTTTGGTCTTCTTTTCTACTTTAGGAGGCAGAATAGGAAATTTCAAATTTTAGTAAAACATCTAAAACAAAGCAAAAAAGTAGTAAATTCTTTAAATAGAACATTGAATGTGGTAAATCAGTGGAAAGGGGTACTTTGTGTAAATACCAATCCCCGGTTTAGTTCTGTGATTCTGGCCAGACGTATACTCATTTGAACTCCAGCCATGGTTCCATCGTCGGCGTACTAACACATTCCAGAGAATGTTTATTTATATCAGCAAACACTAGCTTATGTCTGCAAACACAGACGCCTTGTCGAGTGCAAAGAGTCAGTGGAAACGATAGACGGTGAAGAGGAGGAATGAAAGACAAAGGCCATTATTATTTATATTGAGCCGTCTATAAATTGGAGGACAGAAAGTAAAATCTTGTATGTCGTGACCCTTAATCCAGCGTGACATAATTAGCCGGAATTGGGGTGAAATTTAGGTTATACACACATTAGTTTCTACAGTAGTTGAAAGGGCCCACACAGTTTTTAATCATTCAGGTTTATTAGCCCTCTGCTCAGGCTGAAACCCACAGAGTCCTGGGAAGAGGTCTAATTAGGCAAAATGAGTGGAAGCACTTGTGTAGGTGGACCACGGCTGTGTCTGACTATAAAATCTGCAAAAACCAGCATTGAAGTACATGAAATTTGAAGCAGTTATTCTGAAAAGGTTTCTTTTGTTGCACTGGCGTTCTACATACCAGCAGACACAGTCACTGGAGGTCAAGGCTGCAGCTGCACTTGAGAAAGATTCCAATAAAGTGTTCACACATCGACTGTATTGTACTCATGCAAGGTGAAATGTACAGTTTTAATGAACTTGGGTGACACAGGCAAGATCATTCGAGTTGTTGAGAACATATCTTAGGTCACATTTATGAGCACACCTTCATTCATACAAATGTATATAATTTACTGAGCAGAAACGCCACAGATCTCAGCGTAGTCTGGACATGTACAACTTGTTTGGACCCAGTGAAAAAATGGCATCAAACCACTTTTCTCAAATTGTGACTGGTCAGCTCAACCATGAAATTAAGAATCAAAATCTGTGCTGTCAAGCACCACAGTTACTCTGGTGGAATATTAAGAGTTACTGTCATTCAGGTTAGTTCTAAACACTGTGCCAGAGCCTGTTTTCTAATCAGTCTCCCTTAAGATTTGCTTTACTTCGGCCTATAATGAAGTCAAGTCCTCATTTGCAATGTCCTCAACTGATTCATGGAAAATAAATATTGCCATAAATTGTAGATTCACCTTTCCTACTTTAAAGTATACAGTAGCCACTGGTTGCACTATTTGGGCTGTTGTTGTAGCTCGTTTAGTTTTTAATAGCCAGTATGTGCAGAATTAGAATGTATGGGAGGAATGAATGTGTTTTAACATCATTTCTTTTATTTGAAAAAACTTGGGATGGAATTTTTCAGGGAATAAAATTCAATATCGTACCAAGAAATCAATCCATCATTTCTACTGCAAAGTTTTACCGGCTCATTTTTCACTAAAATATAAAGTTCTACACCTCTATGGAAATGCCTTGACCATGGCAGAAAGTTGAGAGAACTCCGAAATGAAAAACCTGAAAGCATCATGTACAACATTTTTCAAAGTGCCCACAGGTGGTACCAACATTGAAAAAAAAAAAATAGGAGCTGTACAGAATTTCTGCTTTTTTACAGAACCTTGTTAACGCACATGGTTGATTTTGGGAAAATTTTTAAACAAGACATGCAGGATGAAGTGATGTTGGATTAAATATCTCAGTTTTAAGCAAATATTTGTTTAATTGTCTCACGTGGTTAGTTTAGGAACCATCAGAAAGTAGAACATTTTTATTCTTTCTGTTTTTACAGTCGTGCTCTGATTTAAATGTGTACTTTAAAAAACAAAAAACAAAAAACAAAATCCGTGGCCTTTCAAGCCCACTGCTAGGCTTTGGGCTTCAGAGGGTTTATTTAAACTCACCTTCAATTCTGTTTACAGATCTGGATTTCTGTCTTTGCTGTAACAAACGGGCCACGCCTCCTGCCTCCTGGTGGTCTCTGCTGGAGAGCGTCCCATGTGTGGGACAGCATGAATGCCCCTCATCATGGTTCGTGGTGTCTTTGGCTCGCCTCCTGGTATCTATGGCCTCCTTGATCCAGCGTTTAAATTTGTTGCTCTTCGATGCGATGATGTCAAGGTAAAAACTGCTCCTACTTAAAAATACTCACTGTCTGATAAAAAAAAGAAGCCGTATACCTATAATCAGAGTCGACAAAAAGAACCGAATCATGCTGTGACACTGACTGGTTTCTGACTTTTGTCTGTAACTGGTCGCCGATCATCAGTTTAAACACTGAACAAATGCTCTTTAACAATAAATAACCCTAAATAGTCGACTTGTTGCCCCGCCTGCAGTCTGGAGAGATCACCACTCCGGTCGCCAACCAAAGTATTGTCACTTTTTAAGAGTTTTGGTGCAGAAGTATCGGTTCTCATGACACCCCTGGTACAGACACATGAAACCTGAAACACTGAATGATAGGAGGAGGCTGAGGTGGAAGGCCAACGTGTAAATGCCATTGCTTCTTCTCTTTCTTCCTGATTGTCTAAGTCAACAGTGTCATTACGCTACCCTTCAGATGTCCATATAACTCTGCTGTTTGTTTACCCAGTGTTTTGTTAAAAACGGCCTAAATTGGATTCATTTTATCCAATCACGTCCTGATTTAACAGTCTAGAAGCTATTTGGAGTTTTGCGATTCAGATTCCTTCCTCACGTTTCTCATTTACACAAACAAAAGATTCTAAATGAGGCTTAGAACAAACTAAACCTCCACCAAAGGCATTTTCTTTTGCCAGGTAATCTCCAGTGCACGTGTGTGTGTGTGTGTGTGTGTGTGTGTGTGTGTGTCTTGTCTGTCAAGTGTCAGGTATGAGTACATAATTCAGCTCTCTCATCCGGCATCCCAAACACACTGATAATTAGGCCGGTGCACACACTTGCACACCTAATGCAGACTGATTGGAAGTGTGCTCTTGTATGCACCCAAAGGCTCTCGTGCACCTGCTGCTGCAGAAAATGAGAACACACATGCAGAAAATACAAGCAAATTTAGTGAAAATGCCCACATGCAAGCACACGTACACAACACGCTGGAGATGACGTCGCTCCAGGATCTTATTGCTTTTCTTGCAGACTTCTTTCAAAATAGTTCTTTTTTATAAATTGGTCAGGTCAGTATTTTCACTAAAAGACTGAATCAATGCTTCGTTCTTGGTTTAATTTGTTTTAATTCAGTTTGATCGAAAGGTCTTTACTGGCATTAAAGTTAACAGAAACATCGATAACAGTAAAGCATCCAGATACAAGTGAAGCATTTTGTATGGGTTCTAGATAAAGCTGGTAACTACATATTGAGCAGCTGTTGTGTGTTTTATTCCTAGTCTATTAAAAATTTTAACAATATGAGTTTGTCTGTGGCGGCCAGGTGGCTCCGTGGTTAGCACGGTTGCCTCGCAGCTAGAAGGTCGCCGGTTCATGTCCCAGTGTGGACACCCAGGATCTTTCTGTGTGGAGTCTCCATGTTCTCCCCGTGCAGTGTGGGTTCTCTCCGGGTTCTCCGGTTTCCTCCCACACAGTCCAAAAACATGTTGAGGTTAATTGGTGATTCTAAATTGTCTGTAGGTGTGAATGTGAGTGTGCTTGGTTGTCTGTCTCTAAGTGTAGCCCTGTGATAGACTGGCGACCTGTCCAGGGTGTCCCCTGCCTTCACCCTGAGTCAGCTGGGATAGGCTCCAGCCCCCCACAACCCTAGTGAGGATAAAGCAGTGTATAGATAATGGATGGATGTTTGTGTAGCCCTCGGGGACTGAAGGACTCCATATGAGTGGGATGGGACTTTACATTGAACTGCAGTTAACCTCTTTGTGTGCTTGATTTTGCCTTTTGCATGTATTTTTTTTAGTTGTGTGTAAAAATATATCTGCAGAATTCATATTCCAAGAACAAGTCCCCTTCTCTTGTTTACTTGCTTGCTGTTTTACCCTTATAAAGCCAAATAATCCACTTATTACCCGACACACAGCGCCGCTCTGCAAACACATGTGCAAAGTCTGTGTGGTCACAGTTTTGAGTAAAAAACAAACTGACACCTGTCCATTACTGTATTTTTAGATATTTTTTTTTGTGTGATCTTTGGCAAAGCCATTTTTTAAATAATACACTTCCCTTGTTTGAAATTGATTTAAGGTTTTACTGGGTTGTCAGTAGTGTTGGCAAAGCGGTTTACACTTTGATTTGATGAACTTGTTGACAAACTGATTTCGTTTCTGGTTTCCTCCACCGCCCGGCGTTTGTCTGTCTTTTGGCAGACTGACAAACACTCACTTGTTTGTCCTCTATGCTGAATGATGACAGAAGGTTTTAAAAAGTGAACAGTCAAACAGGCTTTGTTAGATTTAACACCAACACATTAAACAGTTTGTTCTCCTTCCTGTTAAAAGACACCATGAAAGTATGCAAATTCGCATCCATTCTGCTCCTAAACTCCTATTGACATATTGGCACCTGCTGCCTGGTGGATGTGCCTGATAACTTTTTAGGACAGGATCCAAGGTGTGGGATACAGCTTCCTCACAGACGGCAGCACGTGTGTGAAGGACAATCTTTCAGGAAAAAGTTAAGTCAGCAATCTAAGATCACTGCAGTCAATAGCCGCAGCGTAAACTGGGAGTGGGAGAACTGTCAGGTAGGGTTTATGGATATCTGTCAGGAACAAAAGCGATAAATAACTCAAACAAGGAGGTTTAAATCAGAGATCTCTAATCGCCTCTTAGCAGGCCACTGATTCACTAATTTACTGAGCTTAAAATATGAAAATGACATGCACAAAAGTTTAACTGGGAATTCTCTCAAAATAGACATCAGAACATCAGCTACTGCAAATGATCTTTTCTGCCAGTCTGACACCAGTCAGAGGTTTGTTGTTTCCCCCCGTTCACAAACAGTGTCGGGACAGGAGACAGTGGGTTGCATTTTTAACAAGCTTAAACATTACAAAGTTCACTTGGTGATGTTTGTCATTGTAACCAGCAAAACCAACATGAGACTCAGACTAACAAAGAGAAGCTCGCTGCTTGTTTTTTTAGTTAATAACAAAGATTGAAGAGAGATGAAACATTCTATAGGAAATGTATTCACGTCAGAGCTGAGCGCTGGCATTGTCTGGCATTGTTAGAGCGTTTGAGGCTATAGCTTCACTTCTTTTTTTAAATAAAGTAAGAATAATACAAAAATAATAGCCCTGGAACTGTTTATTTGACTTTCCTGATATAGCTGATCAAAAAAAGTGTTGTGATATTATTCTTTTTCGTTGTTGTTTTGCCATGTTGAGTGTTAAAATGACATTTTTCCATTTCACAGTCTCATCTCACTTGTGGATATTTGTCATAACTTCATGTAGAACTTGATGTTTATGACATTTTAGAGACGTCACGACAGAAAAACTAGCGCACATACGGCGATGACGTCAACTTCACTCTAAAGTGCAGACTTTAAACTCTCTCCCAGTTTTTGTTTCATGTTGATAGACTGTCATTCTGGACAGAAACTGTTTTCAGGAGTGGTACAGATAAACAGAGAAAGAAAGACACACCTGCTTTGTATATGGTTGCAAATATTTTTATTTAGTTTGATTTTATATCAAATTGATCTTTTCATGTTCATATCTGCAACCTATAGTTACATTTTCAGCTTTCAAAATGCTTCGTTAAGCATGTTTGTGGTTTTTATTGTCATAAATAGAACATTTCTTCAAATCAGATTTTATATTTTTTGTGTTTTGGAGCCCAAATGTTAATATAGTAGGTTAAAATGAAAAATAATAGTCAGACTGTATAGGTGATGTGGTGCTGGAAAAAAAAGACTAAACTTGGGCACAGTAAACATGTTTCTATGTGGTTTATAAAGACAAAAGTATGTAAAAACAGGCCGAGACCTCTAAGGGTTAATCAGTGACGTAACTAACAAAATATGACAACAGGTAACCTCCCGTCAGTGAAAACACATTCTGCTGTTTTATTATAAGTTACTGTAGTTACACCAGTTGTTATTATACCATCAGCTGTGTTTTTTTTGACTACACAGACAGCAGATTTGTTCTGATCATTATTATTTATTTTTACGGGACTAGTAGGGCCAGAGGGCTGAACTACGAAGCAAGTTCGATACAGCCAGGCTTTCTTTATGTAAGTCGGCTCGATAAAAACAAAAACTGCAGCCAGAGATAACAGATATCATGAAGGTGGTTTTCAGCTTTCTTTGTCAACTCAGACTTAAATAAATAAATTAAATAAATAAATTAAATGAAGTGCATTATCAATTAGTTGAATAGTTCAATGGATTAATTTCTGGCAAAAAGGCAAAATGATCACTTGATTTCAGTTCATTTTATTTTGACAAACTGTCTGTCATTGTATTATTCAGCACTGTATAAAATCAAAAGACTTGTAAAACGTTTTCGTATTGAAGTAGTTTCTAACTAGAACTAATTCCATCACAAAGGTCAGAAGTCCAACTCCAAAAGAAATCCAAGTTTTTGTTAGACACCTAAACAAAACGAAACAGTTCGGTCTTTTTATTATATGAACTACAACATGGAGATGGTGGATATTTTGTAAGAACAGACCAGCTAGAGCAACTCCTCTTCTGGACAGTCTTTCTCTGGTAGTAGCTTGGAATTCTATGACGATATATTCGGATTCAAGGTGCAGCTGTTATTTTTCATTCATGTGAGTTTGTCTAACGTTGCCTGTCATAAATGACTTGAGTAGTGCGGAGCAATAGTCACTATTTTTAAAAATTTTTTCTCAGTTGTTTTTTTGGCCTTTTTGCCTTTATTAGATAGGATAGTCAAAGGAGAGACAGGGAAGTGGGAAATGGGTTGCATCAAAGGACCGTGAGCAGGATTCGAACCCATGGCTGCTGCATCAGAGACTATAGCCCCTGTACATGGGTCGCCAGCTCAACCAGGTGAGCTAAAGCGGCGGCTCATAGTCACTATTTTATACTTAAATGGGAAAATATATAATTACGAACAGCTTTATTGGGAGTTCGGCTTTAAACTGATGTATATGTGAGCACAGAGAGCATGAGAGAAGCAAACATATGTAAACAGTCCCCATTATAAACACCGTTTGTGTGTTTTCTTTCTTGTGTTGCTGTGGAACGACACCAAAACTTTGCAGAGTGTACAAGACAACTGATGCTCTGTGATAATTTGAAATGCTCCTTAGGTCTTTGGAAACTTTTACACTAAAATAAGTCTTCTACTGCTGCCAGCAGAGTCTGTCCTTTTTGTAGCTGATCAATAACTGGAGCCCCAAAAACAACAACAACAACAACACAGTAGACTAATTATGTGATACAGAAGAAAATGAACTGAGCTGGAACATTTTAGAAGAACTTTTTGAAACAATACACAAGTTTGAAATATTGATGTCAACACATTTTCACTGTTCTTGCAGATTATGCCGACGAAGATATCCAATTAAAAGTAGTGTTACTGACTGTAACATCCACATTAAATGAGCAGTGACAGATTCATGTTAGCTTACTCTGTCATAAAGATCAGATCTAGTTGCTGTTTTGCTTCTGTTTCTTGTTGTAATTTGAAAATGAGTTTCGTTCATAAATCTGTTTCTTTCAAGAACAGGTAACTGGGGCCCGATCGATATGTATGTTTTGAGGCTGATTCCGATATTTGGAAAAAAAAACCTTACGATAACCGATTAATCGGCCGATTAATTTGAAAAAATATATTATGAATGAAATAGCTTCTGCTTTGGTCCCTTAATGCTACAACAAGAAGGATCTGAATCACAGGCAGAACATTTACTGTTTTACAAAACTTTGTCCTTTAGTCTTTGTTTAACTTTATAACAGAGGAATTTAAGTACAAAAACATGCAACAAAGCATTAAACATAAAACGCATCAGTAAAGTTTTCAAAAAAAAAAAAAAATGTCTATAATGTGGGGTATTTTATTTTAAATTTGCATTGTGCATTTCTCTGTCTATGGAGGATGAATATAGCTCCCAGCTGTACTGATGACTTTATCTGTAGGTTTAGGCCACAGGTGTCTGCTGCATATGAGCAACATAATGAGTGAACTTACTGCAGAACATTATTTATGCAGCCCTCTGATGTTCTGGACTCTCAAACACTGTCTTTAAAGTTGATGGGAATAAGTTAATAAAAATGTAAGTTGAATAAATTAGTTAAAAAGTTGGATAAAAAGCTGTTTTCTGTAGTTTTCTGAAAACCCGTCAGAGTGAGGTTCTATGTGTTGTTTTGGTTTCAGACTGCAGCAGAGTGAGAGATCTCACCGCTGGACAGTCGTAAAACGGAGGTTTTCATTGTGTTGCTGAAGTGTTTTTACACACTTTTTCCTTGGAGAATATTTGTCTTTTTACAAAATGAATGTATGAAAGCGACTGTGACACTTAACGGCATTTACTGTTTTATGATAGATTAAGAATATATCGGCGATTAATCGGCAAAACTCCGGCCGATTACGATTATTTTGCTATAATCGGCTGATTTAATCGGTTAATTAATCGGTTAATTAAATCGGTCGGGCCCTACAGGTAACATCAGATAACATTACCAACAGACACGTGACAGTTTTGACATTTGGCTGTCCTCTGTTAGTTGTTATTAGACTTTGTGCGAAGCTAAGCTACGCAGAAAGTGAACGCTTCACATTTACTGTACAGATATGAAAGGTTTTTGTATCCGACTCTCTGCAATAGAATGTCAAACTATTCGCTGCCATTTGTCGTAAACGCATGAACTGCATGTAAACTTCTCCTAATATCACATAACTGACTGACTTTTGGTGAGAAATGTTTGATTTAAATGCAGAAAGAGCAACTATTCAACACGTGCAGGCTGCAAAAGACCTACAGAACTTGCTAATTTTTTGTTTTTAATTTGAAACGAGCATGAAAAGACACACGGTGTACGTTTACACATTGGTCACGACTGTAAGGTGAGAGAGTTCGTTTTAGCACTTAGTGTCTATTTTCTCTTTCAAAAATCATTATACTGTGTTAAGAGATGTAGAAGAGGCCAGGTGCAAAGAGCAATATTGCTTTTTTTTTTTTTCCCTCTTCTCGCTCCTACGCACTCACCTCCTTTTTCCATTTCTCCTCCCCACTATCTCTATCATGGAGCATTATCAGGGCTGTATAGGGACGATAACAATGAGTGAAAAATTTAGCCGGTGCAGCACTTAATGTCATTTTATTCACATGGCGTGTCTAAAGAAAGACAACCACACACACACACACACATGCAGTCTATCTCTTATTAAATAATTATGAGGAAACATTACAGCGTTCAGCGGCTCAGATCAATAACTAATCACAGTATGACCTTCATATACAGGCACAAACATACACGCTCATATAGATATATATATATACAGCTGCAACAGCTTCAGCCCCACCGGGGTATTCCTCATCATGTGAAGTCAGGATCTTAATGCCTGGAGCACCACTAGGACTTGCTCTCTCTCTCTCTCTCCTGCTTGTCCTTCACTCCCACGAAGCTGCTCACTGTACCTTCTGCCACCCATACATTACCTCGCTCCCAAGTGCTATTTGAAACATTTAGAAATCAATAAATCATTACCACATTCCTTTTGAGTAATTAGAATAATTACTGTAGGGGAACAAGACCATCAGCGAAAAAAAGGGCTGGCAGCTATTTTACATTTAGGATTTTTACATCTGCTTTATTAGCAAATCACTTCACAGGATCATGGTCGTTCTTCTTGTGTGAACTAAAGGGTTAATTTTTGTTGAGTTACAAGATTTGTTTTAGTATGAACACTGTTAAAGAGCCCATACTGTACACATTCAGAGGTTTATTGATTATTCTTAGGGTCGACTCGAACATGTTTACATGCTGCAATGTTCAAAACCCGGTTTTTTTTTCGGTCCTTTTCCTTTCTTGCGGCCCTTGTTTTCCCCTTCCTTTTGAATGCTTCATTTTAGCTCCTGTCTCTTTAAGGCACCCCCTCCCACAAAGCCTAATCTGCTCTGACTGGTCAGATGGCCCCATAAAAGTGAAGTAAACCTTTACTGTGTACTACAGCTCGAGATCTACGAGTACAGACAGAGAGATACAGCGCTAGTAAAAGATCCTCCAGTGAGGAAATAATGTTGATCTGCAAGGAAGCTTCTCGTATTTTGCTCGAGGGCGTGACAGACTTTCTTGTAGTCGGGTATAAATGTATGACATGGTGATTAAAATACGTAACTGAAGAAGACAACAAGACATTTCAGGCAGGCAAGGATCAGTGTTCTCTGTAGGAGAAAGGTTCTCCCCTTTTCTCATGGACTTTCGTAGACCTTGAGTTCTATCAAACTAAAGGAAAAACATAAACAGGAAAATACGAGCCCTTTGAAATGAATATTTATGCAAGTATTTTACAATTAGTAAGATGTATTTTCTATGGCAGCAAGGCGCTTTAGGGAATTTTTTTATTTCAAGTTGAGCAAAGTAAAGTTTGGTAATTTCAACAGAACTTTTGAATCTATAATTCTGGCCTTAGTCAAACACAGCAGCAGAGAAAATCATTGTGAAACTACACATTTTTCCCAGTCTCCCTCCGTGTTATTAACCTGTGCCATCAGTAAGATTCATTTTCTATGTCCAGCTGCAAAATTATTTAGAATTCTTTATTTGCAAGAATGTGAATAACACTTAATGAAATACATAAATTGAATCTGTCTATTTATTTGAGTGATTTTTAGGAACATAATTGTGAGGTTACCAAAATTACTGAGGTTAAAATACACCTCTGTGAACTTCAATAACTGTTTTCTTGATAGTCGTACAAGCTACTGACATGCCTCTTTTGTCGTTAAACCCATTTCTCATGTTCGAAAGTTATTCTGTTTGCTCCCGTGTAAGAAAAGTGAGACGTCTCACTAGTTTTCTGTCCAACTGATCCATTTGGTTTCATTCAATTTAGTCCATCTAACCTCTAAGCGCTCCACATAATGAATGAAAGACACTCAATTCAATGTTTATTACTTTGTTGTGCTAAAATGTTTTTCTTTTTTACAAAATAGTTCCAAACAAAGAGAAAGTGGGGGAGTCGTACGTTTGTAATTGGAAGCAGCTGAAGTTTTGGGCTTCACGTTGACATGTTCAGAAGCTTCACCCCTGAGCAGAACCGTGAGAGACTCCTAACTTAGTTTCATATTTCACATTTATCTGTTTGATTGCATCATTTGTCTGTGCTTGACTTGTAATTAGAATATTTCCAACAGCACTTGAAGGCATCATAATGGCTGCAATAACAAGCGGAGTCATTATGCTGCCGCACATTGATTTCAGCTGAACTGACACTTGTTGGCCTCATCGTCACATTGACTGCCACAAAATAACTGAATCCATTTTTGACATTTGGTCACATCCGCCTCAGGATGCGGCATATATTTATTTGATTATCTACTTTCGCTGCAGATTTGTTCTGTCGCTTTTCCGTGCTCATTTATTAGTCAGACCCGGTTATAATTAATGCAGAGCACAATCAGCCTATCATTGTCACCCGGGGTTCATGCGAGACAGAATGCAGCAAAGTAAAGTCGACAAGGTGAGGACAATGAATCAGTCACACGCTTATTTTCTGTTTTTAATTTTCTGGAAACACAAAGGCTAATTCCACTCGCACAATCTCTTGTTTGATAACCTTAGATTCATCATGGACACGGTGTAAAATACAAGGTATTACATTTAAATTGAATGTAACACTAATATTACACAAGCTGCTGAAACTCTTAATAGAAAATGACAAACTGATTAAAAAGCCGTGTATCCAATTTATTTATTTATTTATTTTTTATATGCTTAACTGCCATTGGCCCACTAGTAATATTCAAGACAGTTTATTTATAGAACACTTTAAAAAGCAACACCAGCTGACCCAAGTGCTTTACAGAGAGGAAACATTTTGGTAGTACTCAATTACTGATTACAGTCATAAAATAAATCCCAGGGATGATAAAAACAAGAAAACAAAGCCACACAGCACCTGTGAAAAGTATTCACTCCCCTTACAAGTATTTTTTTTTTTTTTATTGCTTTTTAACACGTCAGTTGAATTAATTATTTTTTTTCCCCAATAATTTACAAAATACGGCTTTTTCATGTCAGTGTGGAAACAGATTACTACAAAGTAATGTTAATTAATCAAAAATATAAAATGTAAAATTGGTGATTGCATAAATATTCACCTCCTTCAAAGTGACTCATCTAATCCGACATGGTGCAGCCAACTGGTGACACAAGTCATTAGTGAAAGAGAGATCCTCTGAGTGCAATGAATGTGTCTCAAGTAAATGTAGTACATAACACCGGTTCCCAACCACTGGGCCGTGGGTCATTTGGTACCGGGCCGCACAGAAAGAATAAAACCATTTTGTTGTTTTATTTTTATTTCCAGCGCAGTCTGTATGGTGTTTTATTTTGAAAAATGACTAGCTCGTCTTCCCATCACTTCCGCCTGTGCTTGTTTCCTGCACTTGACTGTCAGTTTTCATGCCCGGCTGCTAAACGAAGCCGTCAGTCAAAAACAAACGTGTCAGGAGAGCTGCTTTGGAAAGTGGGAGAGACTCGATGCTGAGACAGAAGAAAAAGAAAACACATATTTAGCAATAAAAAGTCATTTTATTTATTTATGAAACTTTTTAATAGAAAAAAAACAATAGTTTTTTTGTTATGTGCACAATGACCGGTACTGGTGAATCAGTACTCTTGGTTATAACGACACCATGATGACAGAAGAACAGTCCAAGCAACTCTGGGATAAGGTTGAAAAGCAGAAGTCAGGGGATGGATTCAAGTACAAAGCCCTGAATATCTCTTGGAGGACAGTTAAATCCAACATTAAACAATGGACAGGATATGGTACATGCAGAAATCTACCAACAGCAGATCACCCTCATGACCATGCAAGAAGGAGACTAGTGAGGGAGGCCATCAAGACACCTACGACTCCTCTGAAGGAGTTCAAAGGTTCAGCAACTAAGATATGAAAGACAACAACTGGTCTGTTCTTTACCAGGTAAAGCTTTATGGCAAAGAGACAGTCACTGTTGAAAAAAGCTCATATTGAATGTCAAGTAGAGTTTGCAAACAGGCACGTGGAAGAGTCTGAAGTTAACAGAAATAAGGTTCTTTAGTGTGACTCTGCACTAAATATTCCTATTGACCTTTGTGACACCAAACTCTGCACGTCATCACAAACATAACAGACATGCTGTGAAGCATGGTGGTGGCAGCATCATGACGCCTCTCCTCAGCAGGCTCTGGAAGACTTGTGATGTTAGTGGGTAAAACAATCCTGGAGGACAACCTGATGCAGTCTGCAGGAGAACTGTGGCTTGGCAGAACATTTGTTTTCTTGCAAGACGATGACTTGAAGCACACAGCCAGAACTACGCAGAAATGGTTAAAGACAACACGGTGAATGTTCTGCAGAGGCCAGCCCTCAGTTCGATTGAGAATTTGTGGCTGGACTTGAAGCCGTTCACTGATGATCCCCATGTAACCTGACCAAGCTTAAACAGTTCTGCAAAGAAGACTTGGGTAAAATTGCAGCGTCCAGATGTTGGAAGCTGATTAAAACCAATCCTCACAGACTGATTATGACCAAAGGTGCATCTACGAAATATTGACTTCTAGAGTTTGAATACTCATTTATTTTACTTTTTACACTTTTAGCTAATTGACAAACTTTGTAGAAATATGTTTTCACTTTGACATAAAGGAGTCAGTTTTTGTAAATTCTCATCAATTGTCCGCAATAAAAGGGGAAAACTTCCAAGGGGGTTGAAAACATTTTCTAGGCATTGTTCATACCAGTGTACAACAAAACACAATCACTGTGGACATAATCATAAACACAACAGCAGACTGACTCACTGATTCCTGCCTAGAGAGGACTGCAGCTACCGAGGCGAGAGGGAACAATGGCATGAACTATGGTCCCCAAATCTTGAACAGACACTGATTTGGTGGCGGAGGAAGTTAACACTCATAGACAGAGACTCAGGAGCACTGATTTTAGTTGTGCAATATTCTGCCAGGCCGAAGATTAGGACCCCAGTTTTATTTTGGTTTAGCTGTTTGGGTTTTTTTTGTCTATTCAGGATTTTACATCCTCACTGCACGGATCACCAGGTTTCAGAAGGAGGTACAACTGCTTAACAATAGAAGGAGACAATGTGTTTTCTAAACGTACAGCCCAAATGAAGCATATACTGGGTAAATAAAATGGGACCTTGTCTTATTCCACAGGAGGTTGGTTCAGATGGAAGAGGAACATTATCCCTTCTAACTGAGCTGCCTTAGATGTAGCAGATGACAATTCACCTGGATGCTGCCTTCACATGATGGTGATAAATATCAGAATTACTAGTCATACTTGATTAAGTGATAATAACAAAAAGGCACATTCATGAATGTTTAATGCTGCTCAGGTTAAAATCTAAAAATTCTGTCAACAACTGATGGTAAAAATGTTGAGTGTAATTTGAATAAAAGCCTATCATTTATTAGGCATTACATCTGTGGATTAGTAAATAAAAGGTGTCCATTTAACTAGTCCTAATGTTTCAGTTATATTTCCATTTCATTTTTCCCTCCCTGTGTTCTGCTATAATCCCATGTGAGTAAATTTTCGTGGCAAACTGGTCACAGCTTATCACGTATTACTTGCTCATTGTTTGTTTACACCACTGTCAACACAGGCAGCATTAAGCTCCTCTATGTGTGTGTGTGTGTGTGTTTCAGTATGTGTGTCTGATTGAGAGGGGAAGTGAGAATAACAGAGGAGGGTTCACGGGTCTGTCTGTCTATATTAAAAGTTTCCCTTAGATAGGGACTGTTTTTAATTGTGTCTGGAGGGTGTGTTTGTTTTGGTGTCTGCTGACCTCCCTGAGTGCATGCAGATGGTGCCTTGAACAAGCCGGGCCAGCAGGGCTCACATCTGCCCGCTTTGGCTTGGCTCCTCTTTATCTTTATAGTGTTTAAGTTTACCTATTTAACAGGATTATTTAGACGGATGCACAGAGCCGTGACTCCAACTGCACCCAACACCTTTAGGATGAATTTGGAACAGTGACTGAGAGCCAGGCCTTATCCCCCCGACATCAGTGGCCAACCTCATTAATGTTCCAGTGGGTGAACCAAAGTAAATCCCTGCAGCCAGGTTCCAGGAGGTTTGGAATAAGATGTTCTACAGTCACTTTCTGCGTTTGGCTTTCCAAATACTTTTGGTAATACAGCAGCTAACTCCTGTACATCTGAACTGAATTCTCAAATATGTTTGGAGGGAAACTCATATTCTGCCGGATGACTTTTGTTTGTTCTGATCAACGTGACTTTGCCATTTCTACTACTGCTTTACTGTCCTGTCCTTTTCAGGCAACCAATCACATATTCGATAAGGTGAGACTCGTCACCCTGGAGAAAACAATGGAGGAGAAGCTTCAGACGTGTTCTGAAAGGGTTTTTAACCCAAATCCCGCTATTAAAACCTCACCAGGTAATTCTGGTACCTAAATGTAACCAAGCATCAAAGTGTGGTGTTCTCCTGAACTTCACCACATAGTTTAGGTGGCTAAAACTAAACAAAACTAAAAATTAACGACTGAAAACAAAACTCAAGTCTAAGATCAGTGGTCTTACATCAACTCCAGGCTCCTGGGTGAACGTCGTGTTGCTGAGTTTTCCCTCAGTCCTCCCTTTCTACCCCCCATGCAGAATTTGTGTTTTATTAAATCACACAGGCAGTACTTGGCTGCTAATGCCAGTTTAGGATAGCGCTCACAGTTCTGTTTCCACCATCAGGTAGAGGCGGGTGGCGGGCAAATATTCGGATCTCAAAATTGCTATGTGGACATCACCACAACGACCGAATGTTCCGATATTCCGTCGCCGCCACGTTTCTCGCTCCATGTGCATTAGTCCGGACGAAAACAACAGCACTGTGCGTTTCACTCAAATTTTATCGCGATATCTCAATTTCATATCATCCCCTAACATTACACCGGTATTACCGTGCACGGTATGATATGTCCCAGCCCTGTGTAGAACCTTATATATACAAACTATATAGTCATAAAATGCAATTAAGGATAACTTTTGTGCAACTAATTTTAGCTGGAACTAAATGAAACTCCACCAACTCTTGAAGCGACATGAGCTGCTGAGGACAGAAGATCTGCCGCCAACAGTGAACTTTTACCCTCACATGTTATGAAATGAGAAATAAGAATATAATCCTCATTTTCACTGATAATGAAAACAACTTTCAGTTACGGTCTTATTATAAAATAAAGCAGATTAAAACAGCCGTCGTTTACTTTGCACCATTGCACATGTCAGACTGCTCCATAGACAGGTAGTCGACACATCTCACGCTGAGTCATCTTCACATCTTCACTCTCTCCGGTACACACTAAATACATTTTCCTTGTCATTCTATTTACTTGAACCACTAATGAAAATGCCTTTTTCCTTTTTGCCAAAAACAACTTTTCTTAGACCACTCTCTTTACCTCTTCCTCACTCTGTCACTGTGGAAGTGTGTGTGGACGTGCAGGTAACAGTGTGTGGTAGAGTGCACCTCAGTCCGCTGTTAATAATTGAAAAATGTCCTCAGGGTTTGGTAAAGCAATGTGAGTTACCGTGCCCCTGAGGAGGACAGTACATTAATGTAAAATAGCATTCAGAGTGACAGCGTAAAGATAACGGGCATGAACAAATATGAATGTGTGCAGGATGAGGCTGCTTTCTTTAGACTCAATTCCACAATGCACTCTTGTATTAGTTGTTTTGTTTCCCTAATGTCATATGCATTTAAATTTTACCTTTCTATTTGTTTAGATATGTACATAAAATACTGAAGCGCACCCTAATGGCAGCGATTATTTTCCTCTGTGAGATCTTATCGTATGACCGCTAGGGTTTGAGAGTTACCATACTGGAGTGGTTATTGCTCAGACGAATCGATATATTGTGTTAAGTAATAAACTATTGCTTAGGTTGTCCAGGTCAGACAGAGGATAAAGAATACAGTGACAGGACTGACAGCGAACTCATAGATTGGACGGTTGTGACAACTGTCATCCTGCATCATCAGCTTTGCAGCACATGAACCCACATGGGGGAATCCAGGGAAATTCCAGTGACTGACAGCAAGTCATTAATAGTACTTTTTTTGTTTATTTATGTCCCTTGGTGGTCACAAAGAGCCCTCAAAGAAAAAAACTGTTATAGGCATTACTAGCCCAGACTGCAACTGGGTCCTTGTACAGTATACGCGGTAGTAACATTAAAGCCACCTGCCGAATATTGTGTTTGCCCCCTTTTGTCAGCAAAGCAGTGTTAACCTGTCAGGACTCGGGACCTCTGAGGTGTCCTGTGGTGTCTGGCACTGGACGCTTGACGGTGGATCCTTTGGGTTGTCTGGATTGCAGGGTCAGGTCTCCGGGGTCGTTCCCATGGATGCTCAGTTGACTTTGAAGGGAAAGAGGTCTTTGTCGTGTTCCTCGAGTCGCTTTTCCGCTGCTGTTGGAAAATGTTGCCAAAAGAGGGGTGTGCTTGGTACACGTTAAAAAAACATTGAAGTGAATGACCCCAAGTTTCCCAGCAGAACAGGGCATTGTGACAAGATGACCGATGTTACTTGCAGGGGTTTTAATGTTGGGGCTAATCGGGATATACAACCATTCTAATACCTGTTTATAATCATTTAATAGCCCTTTATGGAGCACTCATTGAAATACTTGGAAAATTAACATTTCAACCCTGGAGTGTTATTGGTGGATATAAGAGGACATTTTTTCTTTTTTGACTTTTTAAAAAAGTTTCAGATTTGCGCTGCAAATCAAAGTCAAAGCAGCTATCATATACAATTCCTCGCCCACCTAGGGTAAAAAAAATAGAAAAAAATCCAATAATGTTTGGATAAATTATTGTAAAAAATACACATATAAAGATTAAGGGAGATTTATTTCACCACCACTTGTGACATTTGTGTCAAAATATCATCTGGCTCACTCGTGATTGGTCAGAGGCCACAGTGACTGTGTTGTGATGGAGCCTGACCTTCGTTGATTGGCTGGATGGAGTCACATGATTCTGCCCCAGGCCATTTTTAAAGCCTGCAGAAGTTATCTTACATGGTTCCTTGCCAGATAAAGGGTTAAGCCATTTTAGCTTCAAGGACATCAAACATTTTTTGGGTCACTGTTTCTCAGTTGTGAAGATTTTTCTATTTGTCCTTGTTTGGACTATTGATTGGCCTCTTGGTATTTGTGTTAGGAATTCCTCACTGTTTTCTGAAGGTTTACAAACCACACGGTCAAGAAAAATCTAAAAAATGATTATCAAGTAAGGCACGGTACCAACAACAAGAAAACAAATTCTCGGAGAAACATGCTTCTCCATACAGCTCTCAGAGAAATACTGCTAAAACAGATGCTTCTCAGCTTGAGGACAGTGTAAATATTCCTATTGGTCAGTTCTTAAGATTGCACAGAAACTGCTGCACTGTTACAGATTTCAAGTGTAAAGCTGCTGAAATGAGAGATATTGAATTTCCAGCGTAGAGGTCGCCCTACATCGTATATCTGTTCGGTCTATCAGAGGGCCCCACGTACAGAGACAGAATGCCTCTCTTTAGTTAGATATCTATGTGTTTGTCCACTTTGACTATGATAAAGACACAGTAGTGCTGCAACGTTTGCACGATAAAAGATTATGTTGTGTGCTCCAGCCCCTTGTCTCTGCTATGGAAACAAAATCATTATTTTTTCTTGTAATAAGTATTTTATGTTGTTTTATCACAGAAATAAATGTTGTGCAGCTGCTATGTTCCACTTATTTACTCCCTTTTTTGTTGGTGAGCTGCTGATACACATGGAGTCGAGCACAAACCTAACACAGTCATGGCTTTGCCACTTGTTAGCTATTATTATATTAGGAATGTGTTATGTTTTGGAGGCTCTTTTGTTTCACGGTTCCACATTAGGAAGCTGCTCTCCAAGTAGTTCACAATCACAAATGTTTTTTTTTTTAATTGGAGTTTTACTTTTGAATTTTAAGTCTGCAGCAGAGTCGTCCTGGAGTTGCTCCTCATGTTTCAGACTGTCACAGTTCGGTTTTTAAGTCTGCACCAGATTGGCAGCTTTCAAAACTAGAATTTGACGGAACCAAACCAAATTTGCTTTATTTACCTTTGACATCATGCGGTGAACAGCCAGCACAGAGTACAGCAGCTGCCTACTAATCCAGGTCTTGTCCTTTGTTAGCTGACCAGTTCCCCCTAAAAGCTGCTGTATTTGTTCTTTAGAGGGAAAATGTGACGTTTGCTTGGGTCATTCTCACTCCTCCGCACGCCCACAGCTGTGACAGTTCTGTGTCCTTGATAGCGCTATTCGCAAATCGCAACACGTTCTAACAAAAGCTCGTAGCTGATACGTCAAAGAATACTCCGGAGGATTCACAACGACACCAAATGTATTGCCTGAAGCGAACTGTCGTGGAAAAAGAAGAAATGCGACATGCTCAAAAAAAAAAAAAAGTTTAGTAACCAATCACGTTGCTGTCACAAACAAGCAAGTGGAGAATAATGAACTAGGTCTGTGCGTAACCTTCCATTCATTCCTCTCACAACAAACAAGTTGTCAATTTTTTTTTTCTCTATTGCTGTCAGGGATGTGTAACTGCAGCACAGCGTCTCACCGAGAGTAGTTAATGTACTGTACGTACTGCTTTTACCATAATCCAGTGGATAATTTGTAGGTGCTCTTCATGTGAGGGAAAGAAAACAAGATTTGTATTTACTCTGTACCTCCCAGGATTTTGTGTTTTTTGTTTTTTTTAAGCTGTCATCATTTTTGTGTTATTTTATTTTACTTTCGTCACTTAAACACCCCCAGCTTCTGTCGCTGAGCCTGACAGGTAAATTACATTTTCTGTGCAGATTTTATAAAATGATGGCATCAGTGAGTCGGGAGGCCGCGCGCCGCACAATCATCATGTTGTGGGTTTTCATTCAGCTTCTGGCTTTCGTTCCTATTTGTCCACTGTGTGCCATCACAGAGCAAGAAAAGACTGTAAATCTGACACTCAGGTTATAAAAAAAATATATTAAAATAAAATTAAAAAAAGAGAAGAAATTACAATCCCCCGTCTCTTCTTGTAAAATGCCACGTATGCTTAGGTGGCGACCTGCTGGGGTTTGAAGGGGAAGGTGTCGTCCTCTGAATTTAAATTAACCGTACTTACCGTAAGAGCCTGTGAAAAATTCCTTTAATTGCTGTCAAGTCAAAGTATTGTGAAGGCCACGCGCCTCGACACAGCGTGTTTCAGAAACCTCCCTTTATAAAATGAAACGCCGCCTCGTAAATCACATCACAAAAAGAACTCTTCAAATAGACTCAATGATCTGTGTATATTTGATAAATATGTTTTGTGCTGTAAGTCACAACAGAAATTGCTCGTGTACGCAGATGAACCAGGCGGTTAATATGATGTAAATGCACCTTGGGTTCTCATTTCCATCTGCACATGTGTAGAAGTAAACAGATAAACACCGATTTCCTGGACGATTTTACAGGTTTCCGTGCGAGTAAAATGCAAAAAAAAAAAAAAAAGCTTTAAAACAGTGAAATGGCTATAACCGCAAAATATAAAGCTGAGACTCCAGTTTTGCCAGTAGGCTGTTCCATGCATAATTGCTTTGAAAAATTGCAGAATTATCCCTTTAACTGGAAAGCTATTTTGTGCCCTGCTGTTGGTACGTGGATATATATATGTGTGTGTGTGTGTGTGTGTGTGTGTGTGTGTGAGTGTGTGTGTCACTTCAGTACGGTATGTGCATGCTAATGGGAAGATGTGCTTGTGTGCCTGTTTGTGTGACTGAGTGTATGAATTATTTACTAGTAATATCTCATAAGAAGCATATTATACAGACTGCACAAGACAAAGCCCTCCTGAACCCCATCACGGACTATAATCATAGCCTACAGCCGCACAGTGGGAGAGACGGAGGAGAGCCGGGGAGATGGAAATAGAAGTGTCAGAAAAGAGTAAAAAAAAAAAAAAAAGTAAATGGAGGAAAGAAAGTATTTCTCCTCACTCTGAGTGTCACTTTGCTCGTCTTTCCCTCTACACATGTTGTGCTGTTTGTTGTCTGTTTGATTATGAAACCATGTGATGTTGAATCACTGAATCAGTCTATTTAAGTGAATGATTGCCAGCTTTACATCTCAAGATTTTTATGTCATCAGATAAAGAAATGTTTACCCATGTCCATCTCTCTATCCGTCACCATCGTTCACGACATTTGACAATCTCCCTGAGAGACGAATAACGAGCGCTTCACGGGTCACATCATCCCTTATCGTCCCGAGATGATGACAAACTGGCCTCACGCTAACAACTGATCTGCCTGGCCGACCCCCTTGCTCTCGCAATCAATCAATTAGGGTAATTTCCATCGATCGGATCAGCACTACTGTCCATATTTCACATAATGATGCCAGGCTGAGTGGGGATTTCAGCTTTTTCCATCAGAGGAACGCTCTTAATGTGGCATTTTTCATAGGAAATGTGATCCTCTTCCTTTTCTCGCCCCCATATTTCTTCACCTTTTCCCTTCATCTCTCTGCCTCCTATCCGTCAGATAAATACCGTTAAGTGGTTCATCACTCACTGTCCCTCTGTACCTCTTTACAAAAAAAAAAATACTAGCCACACAGCCATGATTGATATCTTGTATATGGCCCCTCCTTCACTCTCTCAGCATCAATCAACTATCAAGCCTGTTTTCATCACTCCACATCAGCCGTGATCTGCTGCTTTAGGATGGAGACTAGTGTTTAATTTTCAGTGATTGTTGTTGTTGCAGCATCCTCACCGGTTAATGATCCATGTGAAAGAAATGGACGTAATTAGTAGTGCTGTTTTTCCATTGCATGGTGGAGCTGATTAGTCTTAGTATTACCAAGTCCACTGCACTTTAGATGGTTTTTCATTCTAGCGTATGCCTGCTTTAAACAGCTCCCACAGTGAGATAATTTGGACACTGGTTACATTTATGCTTAACTGGTAGCATTTTCAAAGAGAGCGTTTCACTTTTAAGAGAAAAGGCTTTGAGAAAACGGGCTAGTCTGGGAATGAAGAAAATGCAATGCTGTAATAAACTTGGTTTCTGCAATGTGAACTTGTCCAAACTAAAAATAGAGCAGAACAGAATCTGGATTA
>NW_007579624.1:106685-111850 GCF_000690725.1 Stegastes partitus | reverse complement strand
GGAAAATCTATAAAATAACAATAAATTGTTTCTGAAAAAAAAGACATTTAAAAAGCTTTTAACAATGTAAGGAAGTAAGCACATGTTCATGAAACTGAACTTTGTGTTTTTGTTTTGTGCTTTGTGGCAGTTTGCTGATGCAGTTAAGTGAAACTATTCAACATTCTATCTATCTATATCTATTCTATAACAGTTTTCTCATTGAGGAGCCACTGTTGATGATACATATTGCTATGCCTTTATTGTCCAGGTCTATTGTTTTTCAGTGGGAAGCTGATGGGACCACCACAGCCAGAAAGTTAACAGTGTTTGCACTTTAGCTGCTGCTGTAGCTTTTTAAAGTTAATAACTGTGCAGACAAGTGTGGACGCTGATTTGAACCCTTCACCTTCTAGCCAGGATGCGAAGCCACTTTGTCCAGAAAATCCAAAACACTGCAAATACTGTGTATAAAGGATTGTCCCAGTGGTTTTCCAGCATTATCTATGGATGTTTCTTCAGCTGTAGCAAAAATGATATTCATAACAATATAAAATGTCAAACTTTTCCTTTAAAAACGACAGAAATGACACATATTTTCTCATAATTGTATATTTTTGCTCTTCTGAACGCTTAACTTACCACTAATACTTTGACTTTTTGATGGACTCCGATTTACTTAGCACTTTACTTTTAGTTTTTTTCCTTCTTGTGCTCCCTGTGAACATCACCGCTTTCCCTCCAGGGTTCCACATTAAGACAAAGGACAGCTGAAATCGTCTCAACCCCGCAACCAGGGAAGCACCAGTAAATGTTCATGTGTAAAAGGAAAACAGAGTCCTGAAGGATAGTTAGAAAAAGAAGTAACATTTAAAAACTCCACAGGGAATTGGCCCATTTCTCATCTATCACTGATGGACTCGCAGAGAGATGACACTTAAGTGGCTTGCCAAACAGTTATTAAGAATGGAGAACATTGACTATGAGCGTAAATAAGTGGCTTCTGCGCTGATTTGCATTTTTATTGGTTTATGCAATTTGAAGAAATATGAAGTGAAACATTTCATGGGAGAAATGTCAGTAAAAATTCAATTATAGGAGAAAATACTTATTAAACTGGAGCTACAGTTGGTGTTGTCTTCGTGTTTCGTTCTTTAAAGAAAGACCACATGTGAAAGCGAGACTTGTGACGTGGGTTTCACACTGCTATACTTAGGGGCTCAATCTCAAACTTCCCGTCAGCACCTTGTTCACATCTGAGCGTAAATGGAGGATGGTGAGTCTGATATGAAATTTATTCGTTTTAAAAATAGAAACTTTCTGCAGTCATAGTTGTAATATTTGTAATATTTGAATTTGCTGTAGGAAAGGCTATAATTTTATGCAATTTTTTTTACTGTTTTATATCTTCATCAGTTCATCAACGGTTGATTGATAGCTAGAAATGTAGGGGGAGTGAGGAGGGGAATTCCATCGTGGCGCCTCAGGATCATCTATTTTTATTACTCTAATTCTTTACTAACCCCTTGGTGACTTTAGAGTTATTAAAGAAACATGCGCTCACTGTTGTGCGCTAAAACCAAAGCAGGTTCAAACTAAAAACGAGACTATAAACAACATAGATTGACTTAAATTCTAATTTTGCGTAAACGTACATGACAGACAACAACCACCAAAAATCATTTAGTTGTTCATGGTTGCTTATCCGAAGGAAAATTCCAAACATTTTCAGGTTGGAGCTTCTCAAATGATAGATGCTTTTGTGTTAATATTATTGTAAATGTATTATCTTTGTGTTTGGAGATTTTGGCTAAAGCATTTTAATTTCATCCTGCATAAATGATGGGCCTTTTTCAACAATTATTTTCTGACATTGTACAGACTAAAACAAGCAATTAAATTGAATTGCAGGGACAGATTAATGAACGCTAACATTAATAATCCAAAAAATATATATAAATTGTTGCACGTTATCAAGATAAATGTGATTTGTAATGTTTATTTTGCTCGCTGTAGTCAGCCCTGCGATTTTAAAAACACAGATTTGGAGTGAGTTGTGAAAGCGGGTCACCTCGCCGTCATCATTCAGACGAACAGCAAACACCAGTTATGTCGTTGCGTTGACCTCAAATCGATCAGTGATGTGCTGTTTGAAATGATGAATTTTGTATTTTTTTTGGTCATTTCAGCGAAGACAGGGAGCGGAAAAGTGGTTAATTTGTGACAACACAGTAACTAAATATCAAACGGCGCTGGAGGGATGAGACAGAGGTGGGAGGAGAGCGAGAAAGAGGGACGAGCTGATGGACTGTCAGAACAACTGTCGAGTGTATCCTCGGTTTCTGTTTCCTTTCTTTCTCCAGAATGCCTCGGTGCGGCTCATGTCCTCTGCCGCTTTATTTTTCTGAGAGCTATTTCTTCTGTGAGAAGAATGTCAAGTGCCCATCTCGGCGCGCTTCTCACTGTTCTGTGTTTTGTTTTTCTTACTTGTGGTTTCACTCTTGATTTTCCTCGTCCTCTCGTTCACCTCGGCCTTTGTCTTCTCCATTGTCTTTCTCTCAGCATCCAGTCAAGACTCCTTTTTTTTTTTTTGAAATTCCTGAGTCACCCAGATAAATAAGTTTATTTGTTAATATCAAACAGACAGTCTTTTTTTTTTTTCTTTACAAACATGGCTTTCTTTTGTGTTAGTCCAGGTCCATGTGTGTGAGTAAATGTGTGTGTGTGAGATGAAGGAGGGAGGCGGGGATGGTGTGGGGGGGGGAGGACAGAGAGCGAGGAGTAGACGAGGGGGGAGGAGACGTGGAGAGTCGTTTTATTAACGTGGCGACTCCCGCTAAAATTCAGGGAGTGCTGTTGCATCCAGCTGTTACTGGTTGCGCGAGGCTTTCGTTGCCATGGCAACACAGCCCTGCGCGCCTGCTCAAGGTCGTTCATCCAGCTCTGAACCAGGCGGCGTGCTGCACACAGGATGCACACGGAGGGGAGAGAGGGAAGGCAGAGAAAACACAAGAACTACTTCAAAGTGACCAATCAAAAGCACTTCAGTGACGTCGCGGTTGGTGAACAAACTCGGCCCTCCCTTCATATACACACACAGACGCACGCACACACACACACACACACACACACACACACACAGACAGAGTTACTTTCTTCAATAAAGAAACAAACAAAAAAGAACCCCTGGCCTTGGGGCTTGTAGGCTCCTTTGCCAGCTGATAAAATATTTAGCTGGTCAGTGGGAGAGAGAGAGAGAGAGAGAGAGAGAGAGGAATACGGTGGCTGGAGAAGGCGGCGAGCAGCACAGCCCGGCTTTGTGTTTTCCTTTCTCTCATGGTGCATTGCTGTGAGGCTACCTGGGGCTCCTTCCACCTCCTCTCTCCTCCTCTCTCTCCTCCTCTCTCCTATCTCCTCAGAGGGCTGCAGCAGCATCCCTCGGGGTTGCTCTGCTGCACGTTTGCCGGAGCTGACGGCACACATCGCACAGCGAAGGCCTCGAACGCAAACGGCGCGATCGCAACAATCCTGCAGCTTCATCGTATGTCACGCTGTGTGAAAGCGGGACTAATAAAGTCTTAGCAATCTGCGTTAGGTGATATCAGTTGTGTTGGCATGTTGGACTGTGTGATTAATACCTGGCTATTCATAGCTGCGTGGCTGGGCTTTCGGCTGGGTGCTAGCACGGCACCACGCTCACAGCTGATGTTTAGTAGGTATAATGTTTACCGTGTTCACCATATTTAGTTTGGTGTGTTAACGTTTGTTAATTAGCACCAAAAGCAAAGTATACCTGAGGCTCATGGGAGTGTAATTAATTTTGCAGGTTATTTGGGCATAAAGCAAAAATATTGCACGAATTGGTGCTAGAGGAAATGTCAAGGGATCATCAAAGTGATTACAATTCGTCCTGAGGGGGACGTGAATGTCTGTGCAAAATTCAGTGGCAATACATCCAGTGGTTGCAGACAGAATATTATTTGTTAAAATAATCATGTTAAAATAGAATAAAATAGGCAGTCAGAGGCGTATCATCAATAAGAGTGATCCGTATTAGATCAACTCTAATGTGAAAAATCCTGTCTTAGTATGATATTAACTGTATCGACGCACTTAAGCCATGACTGTGTACAGTAGACTCGGCTGAAAGTGAAACGAAAATTACTGCCAGAAAGAAATGACGGCTTGATATCGAGCCGAGCGACAGAGCTGAAAAACTTCACTCAATATTGCTGTTTATTGATCTTTTCAAATGTCCTACTTTTAATAAAGACCAAGAGAAAAAAGAGCTCATTTGAAGCACCACTTTAACTAATTAATCAAGTTACACAGATAATTTTATTGTTAACATGACAATGAGAAACATGAACAAATACAAAAAAAAAGATAAGAATAAAGGAACTATCTCACCTTGATACACATTAAATAAAGAAAGCAAGTCAAACCCAGAGGTGCACGGAAGGCGACCGGGACAAAGCTACAAAAATGTGCTGAGATTTGGGTTCCTAATGGATCAGATGAGATGGCGACCGCACACTCCAACATAAAATTTGTCAGCCTTCGCTGCAGGTCATTCGGGAGCGCGTCGCTTAGCTGGAGGTGGTTGGGGACGAAGAGTCGTGGGTGTTTTTTGACCGTGAAGCTATCGCGCTGGTCACCGCAAGTTGGAACTTCTGCCAAGTGATTTTTTATTTTTTTTTTTGCAGTTGTGGATGAGGTCGCCTGGACTAGCCTACCTCGTGATATCTGTGCAGCCGCCACTCGGAGAGCGACTCGGAGTAAAACGCTCCGTTATGATGAGTTGTTTATGAGTGAAGCAGGTTGGAGTTTGTTCATGCAGTCGAACTTTGAGTTTATTTTAGGTGCTTTAATGGCGGTTTGCATCTGATGTGTTTAAGTGAAACTACCAAGCAATCCATTGGACAGTTTCCTTACTGTATTGATGAAGTGTCTCTCGTTGGTCTACGTCTACTGTCGTTTTATTACCCGGGCCTCGTTGGATAACATGAATGTTAAGAGAAAAAGATAAGATGTCATACAATATACAGCAAAGGTCGAATCTGGCATCATCAGGCAGCTACGTTGACCATGAGGTGAGAAAAAAATTGGGTTGCAGTTCAGCTGATGATATTTATGCTGGCTTTGTTGTATTTAATCAGGGAAGAACATCCATCCATCCATTATCT
>NW_007579624.1:34732-106440 GCF_000690725.1 Stegastes partitus | reverse complement strand
GGGACGCGAACCGGCAACCTTCTTGCAACAGTGCTACCAACTGCACCACCCTGCAGCCCCAGGGAAGAACATCCCAAACAAAAAGTTTTACCAAGCAGAATAAAATGACTCAATCAGTCTTTTTTTAAGGATATATTTTAGGCCTTTTTTAAGCCTTTACTCGATCGGACAGTGAAGAGAGAGGCAGGGGGCTGGTATACGGTAAATGGATCTGCAGTTCAGGGTGTATGTGTCCATATGGTGTGTTTCCGAACCACTTGATGAGAGAAGTCATTTTTTAGATGGTGATGTGTGAGGAAAGCTCATCTCTCAAACAGAAGAACACCAACAGTAAAACACCAGGCTGGAGTTTGATAATCATGTAGGAAGTGTCCTCAATATCGTAAGTTAGATGTGGGGCACCTGATCTCAGCAGGTCTGTTTGTGAAACTTTTTAAATGAATATCAGTCTGTCAATGAAGCACCTTGAAACATCATCATATGATTTCATTGTTAACTGTGTTTGGTCGCCAAAGCTCTAAATCAGTTGTCAACGCCTCATGTTGTAACTCTGGATTTTAAACATTTTACCTCATTTCTGTGATTGTCCACTTCAATCTGGGACCACAAGAAGTCCCACATGAACACATGAAGGTGAGAAAGGAGAAGACCCCTGTCAGCAAGTGTCAAAGATAAGCGCTTCATCTGTCAAAGCATAATGTGAAGACAACATGTGCTGGTGCCTAATATAAAGGCTGCTTTTCTTCTACTGCTTCTGCTTTTCTCTTTGTGCTCTCTGCAGGGTGCACACAGAGTTTAGCCGGATTTTTCACGAAACCAAACGTAGAGTCTCGCTTTCTGGGAACGCGGCGAGGAATCGTGTCGCTTTTTGCAGTCGGTGACATGATGGCGTTGAGCAGATGTGCGTGTCGCTGTTTAAAACTTAGAAAAACACAATTTGTCAACTTTCCGTGAGCCCCCGCCACCCCAAAATTAAGAGGAGAGTTGGATTTTGGGGTCAGGAGGGGGTTAGTTTCACGTTTCTCCTTGCCGTAAGGTAATAGATGCTTGTTAAAAGGGGTCCTCGGAGGGGTGTGTGTGTCTAACAAGGGGAGTTCTGTTTTTTTACTTATATTCCATTGTAAAAATCCAGACTGAGTTTATGTGTTTTAGAGCTCCTTTACGTGCCCACACACACACACACACACACACACACACAAACATTTATGAGGTAGGAGTTGAGGTAAATGTTACCAGCTGCAGCACAGCAAGCAAGTGGCTTCAACTCTGCCTGAACCCGACTGTTACGTGACCACCTCCTCAACTTAATTCACTCCCGTCCTGCCTTTCTCCAATGCCACACCTCCTATATCACTCTACTACCCTCCACCCCACACACACGCTGTACATGGACACACATGTACACACACACACCACCAGTTCCTCTCTCCAGTGTCACCAGCAGCAGCATCACTCACCTCATTGTAGGGTGAGGAGCACGCCAAGGTCCGCTACCCCCACTTTGTCACTTTGGTGTGGAGCAGCGCGCTGGCTGAGCAGGCTGCATGCGATTGGCTGCTTCCCCCCGCGTCCCCGACGAGGTCACAGTGTTGCCGCCGTGATGTCACAGTGGCTTCTTTATCTCAATTTCCACGTACAGTACACAACAGCATCTTTTCACGAGCGATGAGCTTTAATGACTGCTTTGTTTTTCCTTCTTGTTTGACTCCAAAGACACAAAATAGTCACACACGACAATAAAATAATAATAAAATAAAATACGACAATAAAACCACACAGTATCCGCAGAACATGAAAAGGCAAAAATAAGCCAGAAGAAATATCTTAATAAAATCAATTACAGACAAGAGGAACTGAAGATGCCCCAAAAAGAACTCTGTTTATTAAAAAAAACACACAATCAAAACAATAAAATTTGTTCATGTTAGATTAATCAGTTTTTCTTTTGACATTCTGTAACAAAATCTTGATTTGTCAGGGAGGAGGCAACAGAAGCTCTACGGACCAGTGGTTCTCAAAGTTAGCTCCCAGGACCCTGAAATTACAGCTTCTGAATGTTTCCACAAAATAGTTAAAAAAAAATAAAAATAAAATTCACTCAATTACTGATGAAACTGTACACACCACACTAGTTTTGCTACAACTGGTGTGAATCAATCAGTGGCATGATGCCGGCAGATCAGCAAACTGTTGGCAAGCTGGCTATCTAGGAACCTGCTCATTATAGAAAGACTCCTAAATCCACAGTTGTCATTAAGGGACAAAATACCCAAATCAGCCAAACCCGGGAAGATATGATGGTAGTTATCCTGAGTTTGTCTTTACTGAGAGCAGCAACAGGAGAACACAACATGTGATCTCTTGTCAGTTTATATCAAACAAAGCCTTGAAGCCAAAGAAACTGAAGTGCCAACTGACAACCCATCAAGTGGAATATGCAAATATATCCAAAATATTCCTCCAGCAGAGCGGTGAAGAATTATACCTTAGACAAAAAGCAAATGGTTAACGTTGAATCAGTTTCAGAAACAAGCACAAAGGGCATCTTATTTAATGACTAAACGTATTACCAAAAGCAAGAAGCCACAGTTGGCAAAAAGCAAAAAAAAAACAACTCATACCAGTGGCAGCTGTTTATGAGTCATTTTAAACTGTAACTGCAATGCAGACTGATCATGTGTGCATGTGCAAAATGACACGAACATCAGACATAACTCCAAGAAGCGAGAAACTGTGTAGTGAGACGGGACAAGCATTAATGATAAATGAAATAATCAGGTAATTTCAGTTAAGATGTCATAAATGGAAAGAAAGCTGAAGTTGTGCAAATGTAATATACAAGTTTGGAGAAAGAAGGTTTTTAAACATTGTGTTCATTAACAATGTGGCTGGTGTAACAGTTTGGAGGGGGTCCTTTAAATAAAAAAAATCCTAAACATCTAAGGGGTCAGTGGCAGTGTGGATAAACTACCTGTTAGCTTATGATTTTAAAGGTCCCACATTGTGCACCTCCTTTACATGTCCCCAGAATTTTTCAGCTCTAAGTATTGCATATGTGGTTCATTTTGCCATGACTGCTGGATGCCTGGTTTTAGTGTCTGTAGCTTTAAATGTAGCTGAGCTGCTGCTGTCCACGCCTCCTTCAGGAAGAAAACTTTCTCTGTATCTGTGATTGACAGCAACATTAATAAGGAATGGCAGCAGTAAACATCTTACTTTACACTGTCAAGGTTATAACAACCACTGAACACAGTTAAAATTAATTTTTACCACCAGGGCCCTTTAACTCATTACACACAAGGATTTCTTGCTTCATAATGTAAAGATATGTTTAATTTGATAACAAACTGGACACACAAAATACTTCAAAAGCAGAATTGAAGCCAGGAAACATGCCATACTAGAATGAAATGCACAGTGGTGGTTAGTGGCTCACTATTGGCCCTGTGAAGAAAGATTGTTTAGTCTTTGGGTGGCTCATGGTTGGTTGCTCAACTCTGCTATATACAACTTGGGTGGCATGGTTTTAGTAAAAACATTCGTACTGAGAGCAATGCGTTTAGTTTTGGAAATGGTCAATACTAATTTCTTCAATCTCACCATATCATTTAGTCATGGTTTGCCTGAGAACAGCTCCACTATGTGCTCTGGTGTTTTCTCATTGCCACATGTACATTCTTTTCATTTGTGCATTTATCAATACTGCATTTAGTGGAATGCAACCCTCCAACCCTCCCTTGATTGATCCCACTTTGGCTCAGTAGGTGATATCACCGCATGAAAGAGTTGTGTAAGAGACGTTCAGCTTGCTCAGTGAAACAAACATGACTAAGGAGATTTTGAAAGCATTCACATGATGCGCAAAGAAGACGCGGGCTCAGGCTTTAGTCAAACTGCTGATTTTCACATTCTGCTGTGGACAGGTCTAAACAGAGTTACTACCTTTATCCATGTGTTTCTGCCAAACTGGGAAGTGGAAAGAAACCCTCCATGCAGCGGCCTCGGCTCAGGCAAGAGGGGAGTGTCTTTGGTTGAATCAGCTTTTCCTCTCTAAACCCCCACACCTCTCATTTTCTCTCGCTCGCTCACAATGAGCCTGTTAGTCCTGCGAGATCCGAGTCGTAGTAAACAAGCAGTGACATTCGCATGCTCTCTGTAGAGGAAAAGGGGCCAGAATTTAAATATTGATTTGATGCAATGTGAGACAAAGATTCCGGCTCTTCTTGTGTTCTTCTTTTAGAGGCTTTTTATAGCTGTTGTTTGTGTATTTTTAGTTGTTGTTCAGCAAATCAGACTTTAACCAAAAGGAAGGCTTGGTGAAGCTTGCTGTGTGTACGTGCTCCTGCGCTTCAGTTCAGCATTAGACATGATGCTCAGGATGAAATATCATCTCCCGTTAGAATCGGCTGCCCACTCAGGTAACCATCAGGTGAGCAGCGTTGACTCGCAGACCTCGGCTGCTGTTGATGTTTATAGAGCTAATCAAGCCGGACAAATGGAAGACAGACTGACAGACTGGTGACACTGCTGGCAGGTTTAGGTGTAGTGTGCCAATCCTTCTCCACCTACGTGACTTAGCCTGCTCTGAAAAACATCATCTAGTCAAATGTGTGTACATGCAGCTATCTGAAGTTGTAACTGTGAAGTAACAAGAGTGTGGATGGAAAGTAAAAAATATATTTTCACTTTACTAGTTACATTTCCATGGAGGGTTCCAGACTGCAGCCAAAATCGTTGCATATGTTTTTTTGGGGAGAGTGTGCGAGTTAAACTTTCTCATGATTGCATCTGTGTGAGTGCACGGCCTAATGATCATCAGGCTGATTTGGTGCCCCTCCAGCCAGCACAGACAACTACTGTATGAGCCATTTTCGTTAAAAATAATACTTTTTCTTCCTCACTGGCTCAGTCTGGCGTGTGAAACAATCCCCGTTGCTGTTACAGTGTTCCAATGATGAACAGGTCTATTGGTGACTGTTTTAAAAGGAGGCCGCGACTCTGATAAACCTGATGACTGCAGGTACAGGTGGCGAGACGTCGACTGAGGAAGAAGAAAAAGTAGCTCACTACATTCAATTACAGTTGCAGTGCTGGGGCTGAAAATTTTAGCTAACATTAATAGCAATCATGATTTTGGCTTCCCACGGTTAAATGATCATGATCGATTGCGCTATTGACATTTAAAATGTACCCCACTCGTAGAAAAGTCCGCTCATGGAAAACATTCCTTGTAGATAAAATGGCTTACTTTCAATTTGGACAAATCTGGCACTGGAACTCCTAATTTTCCTCTGTTGCAACTTATTTTTGGTCACGCACCTGTTTAACTGCACCACAGCTGCCTGACTAACATGCACCTCAGCCCGCATGTGAGGCGTTCGGGAACATTGGTAAATTGTATTGTTTATCGATAAGCAGATGTTTGGCAAGTGAGGAGTTTAGCCTATACCCAGTTTTGGAGTATTGGAGTGTTATTGGTCAACCTCTTAGAATATATATTTTTAGATTAAAATGTTTTGCAAATATCAAGTCTTGAATCACTGTCAATCTTTACATCAATGCAAAACTAGGTTATGCAAAGACATAACTGGTGTGACCACCCGAAAGAGTTGGTAGCACCAGCACTGCTTCAGGAAAAGTTAGTCTGGAGCCCTGCCATTTCATTACACCAGTGATGGATGCTCAAGGATGCTAATTATTTGGTTACAGCTTTGACAGTTCCCAAGCTTGTGATGGCCTGATGACGAGTTGGAGAATCTCTGTCATGTCATGCTCCCAGTCAGCAGGAGGGGCTCTGCTGGTTCCAACACCCAACAACAGGGTGTTTGGGGGGGATGTGCTTGAACAAGTCTGATCTGCGCCATAACTCACAACTTACAGGAACGTGTTTCCAAGGAATTGGTGCCAGATATCACAGGGTACCTTCAGGTGTCTCAGTACATCTGAGGGGAGGTGGATCTCAGTAGAGGTCATGCTATAATGCAGCTAAGAAGACCCCCTGTTACCTGTCTTTGCTCATCCAGACTGAACCAAACAATACAGTGCAATGACGCTCTAATGTGGGCTTTCATGTAGTATGTCCATGTAGCGATCTGGATTCGGTATGTAGCATGTGATGTCATGCTACCTGTCTCTTCCACCTTGTTCCCGCAGAGTTAGATTTCTATACAACTAAACTGAACTGCCAATTACATTTTTGAAGAGAGCATATTTTCTGCCAGGTTCTGTGTGTTTCTAATGCATCAAAAATATATTTCAAATCAGCATATCTTTTATTTTATTGGGTTACTGTTGCTTCTTTTCAGTCAGCCAGTTATATATTAGATGGGTTACCCTGGTAACCCACTAAATGGAGGAAAAGCTTCAAACGTGTAGCAAAAGGATTGTATTTTAACCCAAACTATTATGTTTTTCTGAACTCAACCAAGCAATTTTGGTGCCTAAATTTAACGAAGCTTCAAACAAGTAGTTGTTGTTGTCAAATGATTTCAACCTAACTGTGTAGTTTCGGTGCCTAAACTTACCGAAAGAGCAAGTAAAAACCAAAAATGTAACGTCATAGGTGAGAAAAGACATACATCGATGCCTATTTGACCCTTTGACTGCTACTGTACCACTACTGGCTTAAAAGTGCAACGACATTCCATTTCTGTACCTTACATGCAGAACAGCAGGATGGAATAAAGCTGTAGCAGTCCCACCTTGAACAGCCTTTCAATAAAACCATCACAGACTTTTGCACCAACATTTTTTCTAACCTTCCCATGAAATAAATCCTCCCTAACTGATGCCTTGTATAGAAATTGTTGGTTTAGATCATCCCTCTTCGTCCCATTCCAATATTCTGTTTTGATAGGAAGCACAACAAATTAAAGACTCGCGTAATGCTGTGGTACAACGACGTAAAATGAGACACAACATACTGTAAATCACAAAGTGTCACTGAGCAAACAGCTGCTTCACTGTCTGTCAGGATTTTTGACATGTCTAACATTTATGTTTAAAAAGTGTGTTCATACTGCTTTGCAAAATAGAGAAACTACGTCAGACATGTAATTTGCAATTTAATACATTTACAGATGGACTTTATGCTTGTAAATATATTCTGATAGATTTTTTAAAATAATATTTTAATTTTAAAATGGCAGTTTTTGTCCTAAAGTGGGGGAAACGGTACTTAGTTCAATTGTGTGTTTGATAAAAATATATTTGTTGATTGTCCTCAATTCAAGGGATGACTTCTTATTCAGTCTGTGTTACTCTAAAAAAAAAAAAAAATCATAATTTGCCATAATTTTTTGTGAAAAAAATTCCAATCATCATCACTACCCAATATAAATGTTTAATTTGACCTGTTCAGTTATGTTGTCAATCATTACTGGTGTAAATGAAGGTTTTAAATCTTCACTAGATTTTTGGGCGTGACGACCTGTGATTATATTTAAACCGAGGGTTGAACCAGTGAGGAGGGTTTATGCCATCATGCCAACATAGGAACTATCTATTCTATTGAAAGGAAAGCAGCTCAGTAATATGTATGTGAAACTGCAGTAAACACACACACTCGGTGGAAACACATGCACACTGTATGTGTTAACTGAAAACCGTTTCTCTCTCACACGTCAGTGACAGGTCTCCAGTAAAGGAGAGTACGTGTTAGCCCAGCACGATCTCTCTCTCTTTCTCTCTCTCTCTCTTTATCTCACCAAGGCTAAAAATAACACCATCCCTCCACTAGACTTAGACAGAGAGAAGGAGGGAGGGAGGAGGAGTCGAGGAGGTGGGGATGACAGGATGAGAGTGAGAAAACAACAATCAGAGCAAGAGAAAGGGGCGAGGAGATGGACGGAGGGAGATCAGAGGTGCAGGGGAGGAAAAGAAAACAAGCCATTAATAATTTACCTGCAGGACACTTCGAGTTCGACCTTTAGTTCTGGTCAGTAGTGCTCAGCAATGAACAAAGTGTTGTGCTGAATGTTGTACAGTGTTGGGAAACTCTTTTCACATGATCTGACTGCTGTGTATTGACTGTAAGGCTGTGCCCACGGCGAATGGCCAGGTGTGCTCAGGTGCTTAAGCAGGCGTTTTAGACTCAAAATAGCTCTGCCATTTTTTTTTTTAAAAAGGTAACAGTGAGAAGATGACATATACTCTAACAAAGCCGTATTAAGCAAAAGATTCATGAGTTGGAAGCTGCCACATGCTGCACATCAGTGCTCTTTGGGAAGTTATCAAGAAAATATTTACTCCTTTGTTACATTGCAAAGTAATTTGACAGGAATCTGTGCTTGCATTCAGCTGGCTTGCTAACGTTGAGTATTTCATAATTTTATTCCACTCTGTAGGTAAGGATGGGCTACGATAGCCATTTCTATATTGGATCTGTTTCCAAGTGTTGAAAATACTTCTTTATTCATGATTTCCAGCCTCACTCTGACACTTCAGGCATCTGAAAAGGGAAAAAAAAAACCCTCATGTATATACGCTGATCAACCACAGCATAAAAAGCACTGACAGGTGAAGTGAATAACATTGATTACTTCTTTACAACGTTACCTGTCAGGTTGTGGGATATATTAGGCAGCAAGTGAACAGTTAGCTGTTAAAGATGATTTGTTGGAAGCAGGAAAAATGAGCAGCGTGAGGATCTGAGGGACTTTTACAAGGACCACATTGTAATTGTTAGATGACTAGGTCAGAGAATTTTTACAACAGCAGGTTTTGGGGGAGGTGTTTCTAGGATGCAATGGTTAGTACCTACAGAAGTGGTACAAGGGAGGACAACCGGTGAACCAGTTACAGGGTCACAGGTGATCAAGGTGCATTGATGCATGTGGGGAGTGAAGGTCTTTGTGGTCTAGTCCTACAGAGGAGCTACTGTAGCACAAATGACTGAAAACCCTAATGCTGCGTTACCGTGGCCCCATCAGACTGTCCATGATGACCTTTGTCCACCATCGAAAGATCCTAAGATGGACACATGAGCATCAGAACCATGGAGCGAAGGAATAAGATGGCTTGTTCTGATCAGCCATGTTTTCATTGACATAATGTGGACAGCTGGGTATGTATACGTTTTTTATCTGGGGAAGAGATGGCAGTAGGAAGTGTTAAATTGTCCCCCAAAGTCACTGGATGTCTATCTGATCGAGCAACTGTGGGATGTTCTGGAAAAGTAAGTCAGATCCATGAATGACCAGGGCTTAAAGTGTCTGCTGCTAACATCTTGGTGGTCTTGTGGAGTCCAAGTCCAGATAGGTCAGTGGGGTTTTGGTGGCAAAAGGGGGACGCCCTAATATTGTGGCAGATTGGTGTGAATGTTCATTGTCTTCCATCATATTGAAGTAAATAGTTGTCCTTCATCTGTCTGCCACCAAAGCAACACGTACACTTTCTTAAAGCTACGTCTTCAGTATGTCTTCATTCACTGCCAAACAAACGACCTGAAAAGATCTGATTAGCAATCTGAAAGGATTCAGCATCCCTTAAGAACAGGATTCAGATTCAGCAAAATGCAGTCTGTAGGTTTAAGCTGTAAGAATCCACTCTGAGCGATGAGGAGGAGGCAGACGCAGCTTCAAACAAGTATTTTGTTTTATCATATTTTTTCCACGTGATGATCCTGTACAAAAGAAAAGAGAGGTAGGAATGAGTCAAAGGCAGCAAAAAGAAACTATAAACAAGGCGTTCAAGTCTCTTAGAGTCTCCCAACTTTTGACAAAGACTGCAGGTGCTTGTGTAAAAATAGACACATCTAGGATAAAGCCCCTGTGTGTCCCCTCAGTTTCAGAAATAAGCTCTACGCACACTAACATGCCTGAAAATCGCATGACTTCTCACGTAAAGTGGGAATATGGGCGCCAGTGTAAACACGAAGGAGGGGATTGGTTGCTTAGTCGAAGAAAATAGTAGAGAGCTAAAATAAGCACGGTTCCAAGCGTAGACAACAAGGTGAGCAAAGGCTGTAATTCCTCATCTACAGATGGGTGACAAATAAAGGGAAATCTTACATAAACTGTCTTTGTAAAGTGTTGGACCACTTTGTGCCAAAAGAGCAGCTTCGGCGCACCTTGGCATTGATTCTCCAAACATACTGACCTCTTGATTTGTTTCATCATCTTTCAGCGCTTTCTGTCAGTTTAGCATTTGAAAAAACAAACAAGAATGAACTTTGTCATCAGACGTGACAAAACACAGCAAAGGGGTGTGAAACGAGAAGCAGCGAGGACTTGTATCTGTTAGATAAAGACTTATTCTTGTCTCCTGAAAGTATTTGGCTGGACAAGAACTCCAGTTCATAGTCCAACTATTGTACAGAACAGACTGGCTGGGTGACAGTTTGTGCAAAAATAGTGTGTTGGTGAACCAGGAAACTGGTTGTAAAGCTAACAAGCTGACAAGTCCATGTTTGTCATTCCTGATTTTGTTCTTTGCATTGCTGCCTGCTGTATACGTGTCCCTTTGACACCGCATTTCTCAGAAACGTACACACATATTCAGCTGTGCCTGGTCAGGACTAATTTGTGACTGTTCTGCATTTAACCTTTGTCCTGACACACTTCAGCTGCACAAAAGAACAGAAATATAGCCTGAGGAGTTAAAGGAGGGGGGTTGGGCAACTTGTTGCTGTGTGATTGCTGTGCTATGGCAAACATTGTGCGGTGTGTGTGTGTGTGTGTGTGTGTGTGTGTACTTTTAGAATTTGTATTTATCAACTAAACAAACTGAGGTCTCGGGTAAGGGTTAGGGACACAGTGACACTGCACAAAACAGAGAAAAGGGAAGGTAGGAGGGGAAATGTGGGGAGAGTGGGAAAGGTTTTTTTTTGGTTTCAGTGCCACAGGGGGTTTGAGAATTTGAAGCAGCAGAAGAGTAGGCAATGCAGTTGACATTGTTAAATTTCAAGTGTTTTTCGAACAGTCCATTTACCTTGTAACCTTAAACCCGGGGGTAACACCGAGGCCTCTCTGCCTCAGGCAAGGTGTTACAGACCATTTTTACTACAGCAGCTTACTCGGGTTAGAGCGCTCCGGTTTATCCTGGAACGTTTCGACAGTTTTCATTGGTTAGGAAGATTTTTGTGTGTTTTTTTTTTTCTCTCATATAATGTTTTGTCAAGATGTTGCATATAAAATAAGAAATATGAGCAATATTTTAACTCTCACACCTCGGACACAGGTTTTTAGCTCACAGAGGAAGGACGACACAAGGCGCATTCAGAGTCCTCTCACACCTTCGCAACCACCATCAACCTTCCTGAACATGGCACTGACACAAAGCAACCCACTGCTCCTCCATCTGAACACCTTTAGAAATGGCCAAATAGGACAAAAAGAGAGGGAGCTGATAGAAGCTTTGATAGAAAGATGGATGAAACACCACTGGAGGGGAAAGAGGAGGTGTAAGATTATCCGACTACTTGAGACGCTGAAGGTGTTCTAATGGCCTCAGTGATCCAAGAGCTTTTTTTGGGTGAGTTTGTGTCACTGGATGGTTGGTCAAGTTGGTTGGACGGCATCTTTTGGCAAAAAGCTCTCGCGAAAACAACACCTGCAAAACTTAAACCAGCTCCAAATTATTATTAAAATTCAATGCTTTGTTGTTTTGTTCTGGCTCAGCAATAAACCAGAAGTATCATATGTAAGTGACAACTACTGTAACAGCTGCTTAGATTCTCTGATTGTTACAGAAAAATGCTTTGGAGCTGTTTTTTCCTTTCCCCTTTTTAACACAGGAGATCTCTTTGAGTTGCTCCAGCTTTACAATTACAAGGATGTGCTTTTTTTCTTTGTTATATCTCTGGAAACTGAATATATGAGACTACACCTTGAACTCTGATGTGCATTTCTTACACTTTGCTGTAAGAACCAATTTGTGTGAGAGGTCATTTGGATAACCAGAGAATTTCTGACACACATGCTCAATGAAACACTTGACAGATTATCCGTCATGTAATAAATAGAACAGTCATTTGCAGCCCTTTTACACAAACCAGCATCACTTACAACACCTCACAGTCGAGAGCAAATCAAGTTGAATTCTTGTATTTTCTTAACCTTCTCATTTCTCCTTCATATCGCTCCTTGATGTCAGAAGTTTTTTTTTGTTTTTTTTCCATCAAAACAACCCGCTGCTCCATCAAGGTCACAGAAAAGACGTGTGGAATCTTTCTAGTCACACCTGCTGTAAAGCCCACCAAATATATGTCCATTACGGCTTGGTGAAATTATATTAAAACATCAGGCTTTAAACAACAGAAAGAACATTCAGAAAACTAAAGGCCTGACATATTCTATATAAGACTAAAACCAACAATGCATCAACTCTTCCTTCCAAACCCATCGTTTCTTACTGGGGATACAGTGTTTTAAAAAAAAAAAAGTTGCACAATATTGGCGTCAATGTTGGTGTCAGCTGATAAAGGCTTTAAATGAAAAATCAGAGCCTGACATGCAGAAGTCAGTCCAAAGGTTTACGGTTTTGCTTGAAAATCTTGCATAAGGATATTTTGTTTTGCATGTAAGTTGAAGCATGTTTGCCTGCAATGATGTGAAAAGTATTGTAATTCATGTGTGCACAATAAGAATCAAGATAAAAATATGTTAATTTTGCTACAGTAGGGAGCTGACGGTCTCTGCAATCAGGTTGAAAAAAAAACATGCTTATTGGCAAAATGAGTTGGAAACTATCGGAATCGTCAAAAATCCTGTGTTACCCATCCTTAATTAAAAAAACTTTAATAGAAGAGCTATCTAAAATCCTAAAACCAAAGCAAATATTTCATTTGTTGGGGCTATTTTCAGTTTTGGGATTTGGTGCTTTAGTGAGTATTTATGGCATCCGGATGGTGTTGGTGGGTTCGACTGAAAATAAACTGCCTCCGTCATAATGAAGGAAATTGTCAGTCAGTGCAAAAGTGTAGTTCGCTGATGTGATTTTAATCGTTTTTATGCACCGACAGAGGCACAAAGGAGCAAAATATATCATGTTTTTGACTGCACTAACTTGATAATGAGATCAAATCGTCTTGTTTTTTTTTTTCTTTTTAATCAAGATTTCTTTGTCTGTACGCTGGGCTTCCCCTTTAAGTCCAGCTGACACGTTTTTTCGCTCTCTGGGTGTAGAGCGGCGTCGGAGCAGAGAAAGTCAGCCACAGGTGGAAGGTGGCTGCACATCCCTGCTCCATCTCCACTTTATCTGCACGCGTTTGTGAGATTCACAGCCTGCTGCTCTCATGAGGATTTGTGCTGTTGTGTGTGTGTGTGTGTTTGTGTGTGCGCGCCTGCATGCGCCTTATTATCGCAGTCAGGTGGATGGAGGAGCAGGGTGGAGGCGATTGTGCTGTTGATTTGGAGAGAATAGAACAACAGGGAGCTTCTTCAGCGGCCGTGGCTGTTAATTAATCAAACACGCACATACACACACACACACACACAGAGGGATGAAGCAGCTATAGAAAACACACACACACACACTCGGCCTAGTCTCCTTACAAGAGGCTCCAAGCCATTCTACTTACCGTTGCCAGTCATGCCGGCTCTCTGCTTGCTCTATTTGCAGAGCCGCCCCTCCCCTCTCTGATGCTATGATCTAACTGCAGCCTCCTCCCCCTTCGTAGACGCACACTTACACTCTCCACACTCACATGCCTGCACACACCAACACACACAGGTTCTTATACACCCAGCACACTGGCAGCGTGCGAGGCGTGTCTCCACTGCTGGGCTGGGAGTATTTATATGTATGGTGTTTTGATCAAGTGGCACCAACATGGACTGTGGCCCCTTGTGTCACTGCTGCCATGTTTCGTCCTCGAGGAGAAGCTGTAGATCATCTAGACGGCATCCGTCTTACGGAAAGGAGAGAAAAAAGTACTGAAATGCAAAAAAAAAGAAAACAATGTAACCTCCTGTTTCTTTTTTTTGTCTTTTGTCATCGTTGACTTTCAAATGAACATGCAAGGGGGTGGGAGGTCTGCTTGGGGAAAAAAAGTGGGAGTGAATATTAATAGTAATATTTAAAAAAAAAATAAAATTATAAAGTGGAAAAAAAAAACAAGCAGCAGAAGCGAGTTTCAGATCTTTACCGTCAAATTCTCCGAGTGGGTCAAAGTTCCCCCAGCAGCCGGAGACGCGTTCTGATTGGCTGCTGAAAGGTGAAATTAAAACCACGGTAAACTTTTGACCTCGCAGGAACAGGGGAGAGGAACGCCCATCGCTGTAACGAGAGCGAGCTTCCTCCTCCTCCTCCTCCTCCTCAGCACCGCTCACCCAGCAACCCACCCTTCCCTCGTCCTCCCCCCTTTTTTCTCTCTCTCTCTCTCTCACTTTCTATGTCGCTCGCCCCTTCCTCCTCCTTTCCTTTCCCCGTTCGTCTTGTCTCTTGTTTTTGCTCTCTTTCAGTCCGAACCATCTCTCCTTTTCAAACCTCCCCCTCTATCTCCAGCTCTCCTTTGCTGTCTCTCTCCTTTTTCCCCCCCTCTCCGATGAATTTGTGCCTTGCTGCATATAGCCTGATGAGAGAGAGAGAGAGGGAGGGAGGGAGCAGGAAAGAGCTGGGGGAAGGGTATAGAGAGGGAGGAGACAGCCAGAGAGAGGGGGATGGGAGCAGGAGACAGAGGTAAGGGAAGCAGCAGCAGAAGAAGAAGAAGACACAGTGAGAGGAGGGCAGGAGGAATGCAGCCTGCTCCCTGTTAGAGAAGAAGAAAATCTAAAGAGGAGTGAATGTATAAATAGACATGTAACTGTGGCTCTGACTAAGATCTGCTGAGCAGCAGGGCGGGGAGAGCCCATTTTTACTGCTAATGGTTTCTCTCATTACACATCAAACGGCTGGGGGGGGGGTGTGTGTGTGTGCAAGTGTGTGTTTGTGTGCAGCGGGCCGATTTTAAGTGATTTCATGAGCCAACTAAAAGAGCAGCCCACTCGCTGGCTGCTTTGATGCCGCGTGCATGCACGTAGACGCACGGGCTCGCAGCTGCATCCAGTGATTAGCCATTTCGTAACGGCACAGTGTGGCGGTGGAGCGGCGTCTACTGTCTTAATTGTTGCCGCCGTCGCTCTCAAGTAGACAATCGAGGTTGTGGAAGAAGTTCTTGTGCCGCACACGTGCAAAAAAAGAAGAAGAAGAAGCACACACATATAGTCTTGATGTGTCTGTCATCACCAAGACGGCACATACAGAGCACTGTCAGTTTTCAGATTTTAATGCGATTGAAGTAATCCTTTTTGGTCGGGATTAAAACTCTGCGGCGAGTTGGTGGGGTTACGGCAGCATCCGAGTGAGTGGGGAGAAAAGGTGTGAGCCCGAGCCGGTCGTCTACGAGAGAGAGCAAGGCAGGAGGGAAAAGGGCTGAGGCTTTTTTTTTTTTTTTGCTTTCCCTGTCAGTAAAAAAAACACACACACACAAAAACAGCGAGCTAAGAGAGGAGGCTGTGGATGTTATTGAGTTAACCAGACAGAGCCGGAGACAGGGAGGGAGGGAGAACAGTGGGAGCCGAGAGACTGACTCGATAGACGAGTGGATGAGGGCTGCTCTCGCCTGCTCCTGCTGCACAGTGGGCACCATATGGTCTTATAATATATGGAGCACACGTCAAGTTTGTCCTGCCTCCCTAAATCTTCTCTCCTCTTTTCCCGTTCTTCACCACCACCACCCCCCCCACTCTCTCTCCCCTTCCTCTCCGAGTCTTGCCAGCCAATTACTTCACCCAAGAGACAGCCCATTAGATAAAAAACACACAAACACGCACACACAGACTCACCATGCATCCCATTAGGTGAGGAGCACCCCACTGACACGCACCATCTTCAAGATAAGAGGCACCTCTAACAAACATTTGGCTCTCCGCACACAAACACACAGTCAGATAAGGGCCCCCATCCCCCTCTAATGGGAAAGAAGATTGATACCGACAGAAAAGAAAGATTTCTCAAGATGTCGCTCTGCCCCTGCTTAGCTCCTTCTGCTTTAAATATTTAAAGCAACCATGTTTTTTTTTCCCCCCCCCCCCCCCCCCTTCTTTCCTATTGTGTTATCATGGAATTGTTGATTTTCTTTGATGCCGGTGCAACTTTGCTGAGCACACAGAGCAGCAGCAGAGGCAGCAAATGAGTGGATACCTGAGCGTGCAGTTGATGTGCGCTGACAGTGATGTGCACGGGAGTGAATGCGAGTTGATTTGTGATTGGGGGAGCGCGGGTGTGCACGGAGGGATTGCTTTCTCCCGCACGCTGTCGTCTGGTTTCAAGGTGCGCTGGCTGCTCTGTGACCGAACGTGTGTGTGTGTTTGTTTGTGGGTGGTTATGCATGTTGCCATGCAGTTTCCCTGCCTCTCCGGCATGTGCTTTTGTCTGTGGGAGTGATGGATGGCAGGCAGGCAGCTAATGTGATTTAGATGCTCAACCAGGAGTGTGTGCAGTTCATGTGTGCGTGCGTGTCCCATCCACGTGTGTGCAGCTGAATCTGCAGTGTGTGTTTGTGTATCTACCTCCCTTTCCTCCCCATCGCTCTCTCTCTCTCTCTTCTTCCTCCACCCCTCCCACCCACTATCGTTTTTTTTTTCCTTATGCTGTGCAGTTTTTGGACTCTGAGCAAATAAATAGCAGGAGGAGGGTGTTTATGTGGTGAATCTGCTCCCTCACTGTCGCCACGGAGAGCCGAGTGCGTGAGGAAGGAGACAAGAGGAAGGTGGAGGTGCAGGAGAAGATGCTGTTCTCTCACTAAGACCACACTGATGGGTTGTTGCGAGCCAATTATGTCCCATTGCCGCTAAAGAAAGTCTCCCACCTTGTTCACTCACACACACACACACAGACTCACTCATCGTCACACACATGCATCAGCAGAAGAATATTCTTTATCCGGGCAACTTTGAAGAGCTCAACTTTCCTCTGCATGCAATTATCTTGCGAGGAAAACACCTTTACAGTGACATATCGTTCTTTCACGCAAACTCCACCCTCCTTTTTTCATTCCTTTCTCGACTCTGCCAAGTTTAATTTATTCGCCTTTGTGTCAATCTCTCAATCTCACACCGCTTTTGCACATAAAGCTACGTCTAATACAGGACGCCAAACATGTTTGACCGCTAACTTGAAGTGGGTTAATTCCTAGTTGTCGCCATTTACACCAAATCCTGGTCCTCGAGTTCCACACATACAGTGGTAGAGAACTCTGATCCTGTATTTGGGAAAAAGTGTAAGTGTAAAAAATACTCTTACAAATACAAATATTGTATTTAAAATCTAATTCAAGTAAGAGCTCAGATTGTTATTTAAGTGTCAAAAATTTAACTGAAATTTCAAAGATATTTCCTGTTTTGGTAAAGTACAGATGATAACTAGTATCCATCCATCCATCCATTATCTATACATCGCTTCATCCTCACTAGGGTGCGGGAATAACCAGTATAAACACAGAATAATATTCATTTATATGAGAACTGTAAATAAAAACTAACAGGCCAAAACCATTAATGTCCCATCAAAAAGCAGTATTTTTACAATTTGTAGTTAGTTGGTTTACAAAGTCTGATTGTAACATTGCACGATTTTGTACTGTATTTAAATAAGAAAAAAACATACAAAACTTTTCTTCTATTTGAAAGACTTGTATGAAAAACATTGAATAATTAAAATATAACAATTGTTTCACAGATTTTTTGTTTCTATTTAAATCAGCTAAATATAGCTTTTATTTTACTGATATTTGTTGATATTTTTTACAGTTTCTTTCAAAACAAATATTGAACATTACAGTATTCCATAAATTAAAAAAAATTAAAATATATTTCTTCCTTGGTGCCAGATTTTCACCAGTTTTTTACTGAAGTGTTTGTCACAGTGCACTAATTTTGCAAAAGTGAATTGACTGGATTACTATGGCTACTGTAAGCAGCATTTTATTGGTGCAGCTGATTGATCAATGTGGAGCAGATTTTAACCACCCTACAGACATATAAGCAACATATCATTCAGTTAACTTATCGCTTGTTTTAAAACCTTTACCAGCAAAGAAGCTCAATAATCTGCAAAATAAATGTGACAGAGTAAAGCAAAGTACCTTAAAACTACTGTACAATGTTTTATTAAATGTACTCCATCACTTTCTAACATGCCACAAGTACGTAACCTTGCTTGGCAAAGAGTCAAAGAATTATAATGTAGTTTAAATGGTTGCCATATTAAAAGTTTCGACTCTGGAGATTCAACATGACCGCAGTTTGTGATTTTTTTTTTCTTTCTTTTCTTTCTTTTCATCTTATAAAAAGTTCCTCTTACTCGCTCTTGACATCTGCTGTAGAAGTAATTCTGTAAATCATCAGTAGCTGTGTAATCAGGTTAATCTGAGTTCAGTATTCCAAAGTCAGTTCACACCAGACCCAGGTTTATCCCAGGACACTGCATCGCACTGAAAGATATCTGTGCTGAGCTGCACATTAAAACTGTTGATACCACTACCAATTTTATGGTCTGTCCTTTTGCCTCAAGTGCTTTAGAGTGCATGGGCTTTACGGCTACTCTAAAATGCTCTTTTAAACCTTCTCAAAACAAGAAGGCAAGATGTTGAGATAATACCAGCTCACTTTGTTTGAGTTTTCCAGGGTAAAATATTTGGATTATTTAAATGTCATAAGTTTGAATGTTAATCCCATGGAAAGAAAGACCAAACACTTTCTTATAGACCCATTTGCGTGGGATCTCAGCCATGCAGAAAGTATTTAATTGTAGCAGAGGCAGAGATGCTGATCTCCTTACCAGCAGCAGGGTCAGGAGCCCATAGTGCAAAGCTGAGAGGAAAAGTCAGTGAGTACAAGTTTGCACAGACTTATACTGCAGCTGAATGATGGAGACTCCAGGGAACAGACAAAACACCGCTCAGAGGTGTCGCTTTTTTATTTTAATTTCTTTTTTAAACACAGTAAATTGTCCAACATATAGAGCATAGTGGGTCCAGGAATACAAATGAGCTGCACTGTAAAAAAAAGAAAAAATAAAAACATCTGTATTTTTTTTTTAATTACTTTTATTTTGCAGATTTTTAAAAATGTTTTATGAATATACAAATGATCAGTGGAATTACAGAAACTGAATGGGAATATACAGGTCTAACGTAAAATAACGTTTAAAAGTCTATAACCGAGAATTTTTTAAAGAAAATGTAAATTTTGTTAAAACACATTTGCAAATTTATAATTTTACAAATATTTTCTTTTTATTTAATAGATGAAACTGTTCAATTCAAGTTTAATACTGTGAATGTATTTCTAAAATAAGATGCAGTTAGTGACAGTTGACTGCTAAATAAATATTGTCTCTAGAATTTTACATTAATTAGTTTATTAAATGAATGATATTGTGTATAATTACATTATTAATTTGTCATTCTATTTATCTATTATGATGTATATGTACTCTTATTATTATTACATATTATAGATAATTTGAAGTATTTTTTCACACATGTAAGCATCTTGTGAACATCAACTTTTAAAAAATACACATGATCTTATGTAAAAATAAAGCCAGATGATGTAAAAATATATGATCTGACTTTAATGACACTTTGCTAAAACTGCATCCGTCTATTGTGGACCTTCAATAAATCCAACCCAAGTTATTAGTTTTCTGTTGAACTTTTACTCGTTGCATTACCAAACTGGCAGCTGTGTGTCACCGTAGTAAATGTCCTGTAATGTGTGGAAAGCAGAGGGGGATTGTTGCCATGGCAGCAGATTAGCAATTAAGGGTGTGGTTCAGGAATGGAGGGGAGTGTCTTATTGATGGACCTGTTCTGCTAATTAGAATGAACAACAATCTCACTGAGGGGTCTCATTTTTTTCCCCCTCCTCATTTGAAATTAATTTCACAACCGCTAACTAAAAGCAGGTGACAACTGTGTTTTCTGCAGTCGCGCTACATTTTTTTTTTCTTTGTCTACCCCATGAGGTCTATAACTAGGTAATTTACACTCTGTGATGGCGAGAATGTTTTCAAGTGTTTTACCCAAGCTCCAGTCATTCATCGCTCTTGGATATGACAGCCATGCCTCTTGGTTCATTGTTAATTAACTCACAGAAATGGTCCTCTATGTTATGATAATGCACAGCCCCTGCATAATTGATGGCTTCCAATGAGGCGTTTTATTTAACCTCGTTCTGTGTTTGACTACGCAGCCATGTACAACTGTTGGCTCGCTATGCGTCAAACTTAAATGAAATGTCTCGACAACACACGTTTACAAAGTTCGTCCCTTCGTTGGCTGCCAGTTTTCCTCCCAGTTCAGCTGAAGGTGACAAATGAGGACATCCGAGTTTTACTGTCTTTATCTTATCTGAGTTGTTTGCTGGCTACTTACGCACAAGAATGCATCCATACTTTGGTAAAGCCTCTCCTCTCTGCACACATGTTGAGCACGTGGTTCAGATGAAATAGCCGGAGCCGCTGTTAACAACAAGCGCTGTTGTGTTTGTCAGGGTTTGAGTGAAATGCAAGATTATACTTCTGCAAAGCTTTTTAATGATCTCTGTCATGTCGGATTTACGGTGATGCTGTGCAGCTCACGTTCTAGGTGACTTAGATCTGTTGTGTGACTGCTGCACACTGGTTTGCTGTACACATAAACCCAACGTCAACACTAACACTGAGTGCACTTTTATTACAGGCTTGTGTAGTTTTGACAAAGAAAAATAAGCTATGTACTCCTGTGTGACAAATTAAAGGGGAAAACTCTGACCTAATGAATGTAGAAACGCAGATGCTTCCATTCAGACCAGGACGGCTCACTGAACGGTTTCAGCGCTGACGCTGCTCTGGTGACTTTTGGAGACTTCATGTTGATTTAATTTGTCATCCATCTGTATATGTCAGCAGTAGCCTGACAATGTAACCTAACACAAGAAAATAATGAACAAAGTGAAGCTGAAGAACTCTATGATGCAAAGCAGGGCGGTGTTTCCTCCTGCAAGTCCCTTATTTCCGTTTCTGGACGTGTCAGAATATATTATAGCACTGACACATGGTCACTAACCAAAAGAAAAAAAGTGGAGCAGTGTCTGAAACTTCCTATTAGGTTTTTAAGTTTGAAGTGGCTTGAACTACCGTACAAGTCACTTTTCACCCTTGACTAAATGTTTATTCCCAAAATACAGTCTGATAACACCTGCTAGTCAATCAAAAACATGGAAGTCCTACGCACATGCTTCAAAATACTTCATTCGTGCCCTAAAATTGCTTTCCATAGAATGACATTGGCTGATGTGGTATTAGTGAAGTTTTGAATTTTGCTCTGTCAAACCATGTCATAGTGTCTTCCTGAAGCCCAAGGATGCTGATTTTGACTCATTGTGGGTTCATTTTTTATTACAATATAAAGTCATGCACCACTATGGAAACAGCACAACTATGACTAGAAGGAGAAAGAACTTTAAAAAGCTCGAAGTCAACATTTGCAACATTTCTCTGAGTGCCAGCAGGTGTTACCAATACTGGGGGGAAAAAAAGGTGCCTCTAAGAATGATTGATATTTTTACTACCACATTTTTATTTGTTTCGACAATGCTCTGTGTAAACACAGCCTGCAGTTCAACCAAAAAATCTTTGAATTCTTGCAACGTGAATGAGTGCATTCCTTTTTTTCTTTTTTTCTTTTTTCTTTTGTCTTTTGAAGAATCTGGTTAAGGCAATCGGCAAATTTATGAACGAGATGCATAGAATTGTAAAGTGATTTTAGTGAATGCATCACAATCACAGTTTTAAGCTTAGATTTGGTTCCTAGTAAAACAGCTCGTCACAGATGAATAGTTCAGGGACCACTGGAGAGTTGAGAATCCAAAGACAAGATGCATTTCATACCCATTGGAACATTTTGAGGTTTTGAAGCAAATGCAGTAATTTATTTTGCAAGAAATCTTGAACTACCAAGTTTACAAAAGTGATAACGTCATTTGGTTATGTCACAACAAGATGTTTTTGCCAAAGATAAAAAACAAACAAACAAACAAAAAAAACTTGTGTAATAATAAATGCTAATTAACTAACAGTTAAATCAGCAAGACCTAAAACTATGATGGCTACTACCAAGCTAGAGGCTCGTTCCACCAAGGTGAACAGTATTTTACTTCTGAACGGGTGCTGGTGCCAGTTCGCTTTTGGTTCAACTTACGAAACTTCCAAGAACCAGTTGGCATTTTCACTGGCCTAGAGAGCCACAGTAGAGCAACTATGTCACTGTATACATCTGTTCAAACATCAGTTTCAATATGAAACTTCCTCTAATTTTATGTCACGGACCACAGTTGACAGAAGCACTTTGTCTCTCCCACGCACCACAACACGCTATTAATGTTGTTGCAAATGTCACCTGACGAAAACAATTCTTGTTCTAGATCAGCAAAGTGAGCTGAGGCTGATGGGAATGTCATTAGTTTGGAGAATATTTGGTCATGAACTAAAGCTCTAAAGATATGACAAAGTTTTGACAGTTTATCCTGAGGGGACCACGAATGTCGACACAAAATGTCATGGAAACCTTCAAATAGTTCTGGAAATACTTCAGTCGGGACCAAAGAAGTTGCCTGACCAACACTGCCATTGCTTAATGTAATAAAGAAATGAAGCAACTGCAGTGTTTGCCAAACTGTACCTTTGCTCTTTGTGTCTTCATTATCTGTGTATTTTCCCTCATGTTGGAACTAACGGGGATAAAGGAACTTTGGTTCACTAAACCAAAGATAACCTTGTTCATTTATCTCAGCTGACACTTTTCAGTCACAGAAAACTAAGTTCATCAACAAAAATAACAGAAATAAAGCAGCTCAGGATTAGTGATGCGTGAGTGAAGTGATCCCCTCATTTTTTTGATCTTCAAACGCAGTGTTACGGTATTTATACTCTGTCAATTCTAAGAGAAGAAAATTGCATTTTTTATTACATGGAGTGTCAGCCTGTACTCAAAACAGATGTTGCAGCGTAAAGTCATTTTAAAGTGGCCTTGAGCTATTACAAAAACCTGATAGAATCATTTTTCCTTCATTCTTTTTACAGTTGTTTCTCTTTTAATAGTTTGTCCTTCTTGTGAGTTCATTTAGCTGTGTAACAGCAGATTAATTATTAGGGTTAGGGTTAATTAAATGTTGCACACTTCACACTGTAGCGCGCCACACCGAGCTGTGAGTTGGGTTTTTCTCTACCTTCTTGGAAAGGATGACTCATGCAAACGCCTGTTTCTTTTTTTGAATATGTAAATGCATGTTTGATGGCAGCCTACAGCAGACACACCCTGGATGGCTGGATGAGTTTTAGTTTTAGACCTGCTTGGCCTATTTCTGCCCTGAGCCAGACGCTTTCCCTCTGCTTTTCTTCATCCTCCACCCCCTCTTATCCTTCTGTGAAGTGTGAAGTTTGAAGCGGCAGGCTCCACGCTATGATAGCAGTAATTGGTCTAAAGATGGAAAGTTCACTCTCACTTTGTCACTGAACTAAGGAGCAATTTGTTTTCAATGAGTGTTTCTTTTAGCAAGGCTAGTTAAGAACAATATAGCATCAAAGCACCATTTAACAGCAGCGAGAAAGGGGTGTGGATGATGGGGACAGTGGAGAGACTGGCACTTTTTGTTCGAGGTGAATAGCAGCGCTGGTTTTTAGCTGAGAATGGCTCCCCTCTTTGGTACCCCCTCGTCTGTGGAGGCGAGCTTTGGACTCAGAGTTTTTTTATTAGCCTCTGTGGTCTGATTTGTTTAAGAGGAGGCAAGGTGCCAAGATGTGGCTTGGCTCGTATTTTGCTCCAGTGTGAGTGCCGGGTTTGTTGGAGGGGGACTGGGCGAAGCAAAACTAAAGCAGAGTCACCCAGAGTACAACCACACACACACACACACACACACACACACACACACAGACTCTTTCACACAATGTACTTTTATGCGTTACTGTTGTGTATGCTGACGAGTGCGCACAATTTCCTTCACAGCTATTACAGAAGATAGACACAGAAAGAAAAATCGTGTTATGAAAAAGTAAGAAGGGGGTGAATAGAGGAGGGAGAATAAAGCTCACAAAGAAACAACTCTGCCTGAATTTCCTCCGTCCCTATCAGGCGCCTGGAGATGTTTCTCAAAGATCCTTTTTGGCTGGACATGAATGTTTTTTAGGGGTCTGTTAAAGACTCACCTGTGCCATTTTAGCTGTCAGTGTACTCAAATAAAACTCAATTTAAGTATACGTGCACTGGTTTTTGATGGCTCCACTTTGAATTTGGTTTTCAAAAGCGCATATTCATTAACCTCGGACATCAAGAAAGTATAGTTTATCTCTCCTTTCTTTTTTACTAGTAAGTAGCAACAGACAAAACATTCAGATATTGTTTCTTCACAGTCTCACCATTGATGTTTTAAAAGTCAGATAATGATAAATTGAGTCAGTATTTGTTTTTTAAACTTATTTGCCAACATCTGCACTAATACCATGCTTGCCTCCTATTTGCTGTGTAAACACAGCCTGCAGTTAACCAGAAAAGTGATTTTTGTCATGTTGATCACAGCTGAGTCACTAATGGCTTCTTGGTTGTGCAGAGGAAGCGCAGAATTTTTAGTTTTTTGCTAAATCTGATTTGTCCAAATGGTCTACTTTAGCAAATTTGAGTGACATGTTAAATAAAGTGATTTTGATTAAATATCATGATTTCAAGAGGTTTAGTTAATTTACTTTTTAAACAGAACCACAGGATTAGTTCAAACGCCATCAGAAAGTTGAAAATCTATCGATTCTTCCTGTTTTCACAGTTTGTGGTATAATTTTTTCAAAAATCAAACATGCTGGTGTGTTTAGGGGTTCAGAGGGTTTACCAGACACGGAACACTCCACTGTAACCATCTGCTCAATTAAAAATAAATGGCGATTTAAAGTAAATCTTTAAGTTTTAGGTATTTACAACTATACTTAATTGCAAATGTTGAGGCTAAACCTAATCAGATTTGATAAGAGATTGGAAAGGATTGGGCTTCAGTAAGAGGATTTGATCCTGGATTCAAACTCAATAGAATGTTATTGAGCCTTAATGTCTAATAGTGTGCTGTATTAGGCTTTCGTTGCAGTTTTGTGCAAAGGCTGGCTTTAGCAGTGCTGGGTACATTTTTTAACAAGTCTTGCTTGCCTCCTCCCAGCAACGTTTTATATATGCAACTGGTCAACTACATTTATTTTTTTTTTTTTTTTCATTTTTTACTCGCCATAGACCATGCTAGACCTGGTCGAATCCTAACACAAGCAGAAAAAAAAAAGTCCTCTGATTTGTGTAAATAAGGTTCGTCCATTGACATAATGGGGCGTCCAATACAGTTAGCTTTGTCAAAAAAAAAAAGTGCAGGGTCACCCTACAGAAAATTTGAATGTGACTCAACTTCAGCTGTTTACCTTGAGATCAAAGCTAGGAAATAATGAATATTCCCCTCCAAGTTAAAATGTTCCTCTTAAATTCGAGGTTTGACAGTTGATCGGCGCCTTCTCTCCAGCACCCTGGAAGAAACGTGTTTTCGGTGGTTGATGGACTCTGCCAGGTTTGTCCCTAGTGCCTGTTTGTGACATCCATCGACAAGATCTCAAGGCGCCACCGGGGTGAAGAGGGCGTCCCGTTTTAGTTGCTTCTCCATTTTTGAGGGTTGACATGGTTCTGTTGGCTTCATCACACTGCAACCCTCAACATGTACTGGGGTGTTTTGCAGCTGTGTGTGAAGGAGCCGGGATGAGAGTCAGCACCTCCAAGTCTGAAACCATGGTTCTCTGGTAGACTGCTCTTCCATCTGAGTTTGGGTATTAGTTGCTACCTTAAGCGAAGGAGTGCTCATAAGTGATAGAAAAATGGAGGGACTGATTGGTGCAGCATCAGCAGTAATGTAGTTGTTGTACCAGACGATGACAGTAAAGAGGCAGCAGATTTGAAGGCAAAGCTCTGAATTTATAAGTTGATCTGTAGTCTGACCCTCACCTATGTTTAAGAATGAGTGAATTTTGAGGTCCCCAAAATGAGTTTCCTTGCAGGGTGTCTGGTCTCAGCCTTGGAGGTGAAGAGTTTGGACATCCTGATGGACCATGGAGTAGGGTTGCTGCTTCTTCATTTCAAAAGAAGCCTAATTTTGTTTGGGTGTCTGATTAGGATACCTCCTGGGAGATGTCTTTTGGAGGTTGTCCAGGCTGATTCAACTGGGAAGAGGCCTCTGGGTAGACCCAGAACTAACTCAAGGGACTGAACATCCCAGGATCCCCTCAGGAGGAAGTGGAAATCATTGCTGGGGAGAGGGACATCTGGAATGCCCTGCTTGGCCTGCTGCTACCACAAAACAACCCTTGATAAACAGGAGAAAATGGATTGATTTTTAAAATGCAGGGATGTTTTTGACCGAAACACTGACTTTGGGTTTGTGTAGGTTTTTCATGGGCCTGTTTAAATTTGGGCTCAGATTTTAAACCCCCATCAAAGCTCAATTTTCCACAGTAGACAGTTTTTTTTTTTTTTTTTTTTTTTTTTTTTTTTTTATTTATTTACTGTCTGCTGGCCTCAGATCTGCTTGAGAAAGATCACCGACTGATTGGCCTCATAGAATCCAGATTGTGATGGACTTTGTAAGCGAAAATGTCTCTCACATAGCAACGTGACGCTCAGTTTTCTTCCTGGTTCAGCTGAAGGTGACAGATGAAGACATGTGTGCAGTTTCACCATCTTGAGCTTATCAGAGCTGTTTGTCGGCTGTGTGCAGTTTTATGGCCGTCACTAAAACAGAAACTGAGAAAGCGTCCATTCCTTCATATTCTGTTTCTCATGAGTTTAGATTCAAGGACAGAAACTCTTTACATCACAACACAATAGCTCAGTGATGGAGCAATAATCACACAGTATTGTGTATTGTATGTTGCGTTTCAGCTTGAGGGCCGCTAACCAAAGATGGATAGGTTTGTGTCGATCACCAGGAAAGTGGAGGAGAAGAATAGGGGAAGGACTTGCAGTAAAGGGCCATTAGTGGGATTTGAACCCATGGCTGCTGCATCGGGGACTATAGCTCCTGAACATGGGTCGCCAGCTCAACCAGTTGCGCTATAGCGGCAGCCCAGGAGTCTTCTCTTCTAATTGTCTCACCTGCCCAGAATTGCTAAATTAGAGTATTAAACCTGTTGATTTTCCACAGTGTTGCATTTTTAAGCCATTGTTTGAGGATTTTTTTCCCATTACGTCTACATGTATCGCAGGTTTCCGTGTGTTTGACTTTTTTTTTTTACACTTTTATTCTAGCATTATTAGCCATTTTAATAGCAATCTGACTATCACCAGTTTTAAGTGAGTTTTAAAGCAAAATAAGACTACCTTTAGGAACAAAGTCCAGTAAACAATGATTCATCTACAGTGAGTTCTGCACTACCATTGTAACATAGAAAGAGGAAGAAAACTCAGAAGTCACAACATACTGACCATCGAGTTAAATCAGCTTCTCTGACAGTCCCTTCTGCATACGCGGCTTTGAAATGCAGATTTGTCGTCGAGATAGGATCTCAGCAGTAAATATCAGCGCCTCTCTGCTGCTCATGATATACTGCGCAGTTCAAGTTTGTGAACTTAACAGCTTCTGTATAAGCACAGTAAACCGTGAACTCTGGCTGCATCTTTGAGCTGATTTCGCTTTAACTAGAGGAAGATGCCGCTGTGTAAGATATTAATTGTGTTGCTCAAGTGCATTGATGAAAGACGAGCAAGCAAGCATTCATACAGTACAAGGTTGAAGGCTTGTTTAGCTCTCTGGTGACGAGTAATTGAAGAGCGCGAGGAGATAAACAGACACGTGTTCAGAGGAGAGCGGACTGTAGAAAGGCCTCTGCGACTGCGAGCTTAAGATTTCTCCATTGACTCTGCATCTTAAGCTCATTCACACTGCTTTTATATTCAAGGCTTTACACCAGTATGAGCAGCGCCACATGCCGTTAACTACCATTTTATTCTCTCCGGTTTTCATGGCTGTGTCAAAGTGAGCACAAAGAGCAGTAATGATCACACTGAAGGCTCTCTTGTGCATGCCACACTTTTTCTTTTTTTTTTGCAACTTTTGCACAAAAAAATTGAGCTAGTTAGTCTTTGTCATTGCTGAGCTATAAATTCTCCCGACTTAAGTAGTCAGTCTCTGGTTCTATTTTTCTCCCCTTTCAATTAATAGGAAACACATCGGTTGAAGGAGGGTCTTTGTTGGCGTGAGAGTCCATACATCACCTAAACTAGAGCACCCACCCCTCCTCCTGCCTACCAACACACACACACACACACACACACACACACACACACACACACACACACACCGACAGTCCCCATCTGCTCCCAATCACGGGTGCAGCCAGCGGTCAGGTCGCTGACGGTGTGCTGCATACAGGCACGTGCTAACACACATGTAAGAATACACAACACGGGCAATGCTAGGCATGAGCTCAGACACACACATTCATTCAAACTGAACTAGTTGTAAACATGCCCTCTGACACCACGCTCTTAACATCCACTTCATAAAAGCGAAAGTAAACCTACTTTCTATCACACACACACACACAGATCGAGGCACAGTGACAGATCAACATGAGACATCCTGGTGGTGTGCTTCACTGATGACAGGGTGTCATGGAAACGCCCAGCATTCTCCATGGTTACGCACTGTTTACCCCTACGGGATACTCTCTTGTGATTGTTCAGACAGAACACTTGAGCTTCTACAACAATTCAGAGTGGCCAAAATGCGCGCGCACACACACACACACACACGCACATTGTTTCTTATCAGGATCTAAATGGTCACAAATTAGCCTATTATGTGCTTTTGGGATTAGAGCAGTGATTTAGCCTAATAGTCTGTTTTTGCACTCTTGCACCGAGTCCATACAGCACGGCAGATATTTGCCAATAAAGGCTTGACGTTTAAATCCACTCGTATGGATCTGCAGCGCTCATTTAGTGGAAGAGATGTGGAAGCACTTTCTTTTACCTTTTATAGTGAGAGCGGAATTGTGGATCGCGTGCTGCCGTCACTTTCAGGTTTCAACCGTTTGGCTTCCTGTAAAACTTGTGTCTCAACATCCTTTTTTTGTGTGTGTGTATGTGTGTGTGTGTGTTTGTGTTTGGTTTGGCTGTGGGACTGGGTCTGTGTGTTAATGCAAATGCACAGGAGCCGTGATGTGTTTGCTCTGTACGCGTGCACCCGTAATGAAGACAAAAGCTCATAGCGAAGCTCAGGATCCCTCATTAAGCTGTTAATGCTGCTTCCTGTGCATGTGTCTTCAGGCTGCTGATTAATAATGCTGCTTGTTATTCATTAATATAATGAACGTGCACTGTTGAGGATGGCTGTTAAACTTTTTTTTTTTTTTTTTAATGTGTGTGTGTGTTTTTTTTTCCTTCTTTTCCAGACTCCATTGACCAGCCCACATTGGACCACACCCCCAGAGAGAGGGGAGGGGGGCATCAGATCGTCCATCATCTTGGCGCCGTCGCAAGGTGGGCTAACATCCCGTATGGTTGGCATGGTAACGGCCTGCTGGGTTTAGGTTGAGCGGTTTGTCGGAGACAGTTTCTTGTTGTTGCCACACTCTTGCAACATCCTCCTGACCTGCGCGCTGAAATGCAGAGAACACTGTGTGTTTTCTGAAGCAAATGTTTTATGGAGGTGTTGTTTTGTGTGTGTTCGAGGTCTTGGATCTCGGAAAGGTGGAATAGTTTTGGTGAAAGGCTGGTGGTGGCGGTGGCGACGATGGTAATGAGGGAAACAAAGAGGGTTGCGAGGACAATTTTCCAGCAGATGACAAAATGAAGAGTGCGAAGACAGCAGGGAGACAGGAGGAGAAATCAAATTATTCTTTGTGCTCTACCTGCCACAGAGGCTGAAACAGAGCATTAATCTTTTACCCCCGTCTGCAGGTGACAACAGCACACACATACACACACACCCACCCACATGAATGTTCCCAGACTTAACCAAACCACATCGTCTCTTTCGTTCACGTGCATTTTCACATACGTGCTTCTGCAAACGTCCTGGCCTTGCACAGCAAGCAGGAGTGATTGGGTGAGAGACAGGAAGAGGAAGAGTCCAGTTCATGGTTCAGGAGATACTGGTCCTGAGCAGGAGGAGAACCTGAGAGCGTGAAGTTGAGGAAGGACAGGTGGTTGTAGGGTTCTACCACGAAAAGTTAAAAGTAAGAAAGTGCTTGTCAGGTGACTGGCAGTTGGGGGCTCTTCAAAGGGTTTGGATGGACATCAAGCTTTCCTGGTTGAATCCTCACCACAAACGTTGCACTAAAAAAGTCACTCTTTAATAAAAAAGTTATTTAATGAAGATCTGAAGCTGTATTCAAAACTGCCATAACATAAACTTAAAGGAACTTTCCCAGAAAACCTTCCTGTTTCTTTGCAATATTTTGGTTTCACTTCAAGATTTAAGAGTTTTTATTTGTCACATGTTCATACAGTATGAGCAGTGACATGCAAAGTGACAATAACATGAGGACATGATAAAGCAACATTCTTAAAAACAATAGAAAGATATAAAAAGTCTCATCATAAATAATAAGGAGGTAGAGATTGTAGTAATTGTCATGGTACTTGGACATTATGACTTTAGATTGACTTGATCACAGATGGCCAATAAAGCTCTCTTGTGTTTTGCACATTGAAGTTCACTGATTACATTTGAAGAAAGCTCTGACTGAAACAGGAAATTTACAGTGGAGGAAACTATTTCCGAAATCAATTCTGGGTTAGACAAAGTTCAAATCAGCAAATCTGAACTCTGATCCGGATCAGGCTTCAATCGGGAGCCACTTTTTTTGTAGGACTAACTTGTGGCTTGAACAAGTCGTCCAAGTGAAGCGGCTGCTGCTCTTGTCATGTCCCTGGTGTGGGTTTACATGGCCAGGCCCGACCGTGTGCCTCTGTTTTGTCAACAGAGATTATGAAAGAGCGGCGGGTAGGAGGGGGGAGGCTTCTGCGGGGCAGTTTGCATCACCCAGCCCCTCTTACTCTGTCACCTTCCCTCTCCCTCCTACTCTCCCTTCCTGTCTGCTCCTCCCTCTCGTCGCCAACAGCCCTCATCCTGCCCAAACCGCTTCGCTTCCACGGTCTTGTCGCTCCCAGTAAAGAACGAATGGAAAAACAGACGTTGCAACAAAGTTTGATGGCAGCTAACATTTGAATGATAGTGAATGAACGCTATTTTGTCCATATTTTTAGCTTCTAAATAGATTTTTCTGTCTTAACCTTGAAGCTCTCTTGTGCACAGCAAAATAAGAGTTTCGTCTGGAACCTGAATGAAGCTTTAACATTGACTGAATCCTGTCAGGGAGAATCCCAAGATGTCTAGACAGGAATAATCCAGAATGAATAAAGTACAACACAGATTAACTATCAATGAAGGCTGTATTTGCTGTTGCTCATTTTTTCCCCCCGTTTGCTTGTTGTCTGGAACCCAGTAACTCTTTCCGACTCATTCTTGTTTGTTGCATTGTTTTTTCCCCTCCGCTGTGACTCATGCTGTCGTGGGAGGTCTGTCGTCTCTCCGCTTTGTTTTCTGTCTCCCCAAACCTGAATATTTTTGCTTTTGTTTTTTGTTTTTTTAAATTCTGCCCATGTAGAGCGTGTGACTCGAGCTCACCAGTGATGCTGAAGTGGTGCACATTTTATTGCAAACAAATTTATGTTACCAGTATCTGTACAAAGCTGTCTTCCTCGTTCTGAAATACCTAACACAGAATATCATAAAACAGATATCTGATTGGTATCCAGGAAATACATTTCATACAGCCGAGAATGGCAATGTGAAGTTACTTAATGGTGCTCCAGCTTTCGTTAAGAGTCTTCAGCTCTGTGAACGCAACAGAAATCCTACAGACAGAAGTTTGACATGCATCCTATTTATACAAACATGACAACTCTGTTCCTCTGGGTGTTATCAGTAGGGAAGCTAAAATGGAAAGTTTATCCTGAGGGTAACAGAGAACCAAACACTAGCTCATTAAAATCCCATTGCATCTCTTATGGCATGTCCAAAATGAACACGGTTCATCCTATGGAGAGCGCGATTGTGGCTACTGTTTGGAAATCTGCCCATTTCAGACATGCACCTCATTAAATAAATGTGATTGCAGCTTAAAATGTTGGTTTCATGTGTGAAATAGCCTCACTTTCAGAGTCTTATTAGGTCGGGTGCAACTTAGAATTAAATGCCAGCAGATAAATGTAAAAGCTGAAGCAGCAAAAGGTAAAAGGTTCACTGATAGAAATTTAAAAAAAAAAAAAAAAAAACATTGTTTGCCTTTTTAAGATCACTGATATTTATGTACCACCTCCTTACCTCAAAGAAAATTCAATTAGTTTGATAAATATTGTAATACTGTGAAGAAGAAGTTGTGGAGGAGATTCATATGATCCCAGATTAATCCATAAAAATGTTTTTTACCCCTTTGCAATGCAGAACAAAAAAAGGTCAAATGTATTTTTTTAGTCAGTCATACATTGATAATAATCAGTGTTTAAACACAGAATAGACAGAATTGTACAGTGTTCTGTGTTTGTTTGTCTCCTGATCCAGTCTCTGCCAACCATCCTACAACCTAATTAAGATTGTGTAGAACATTTTTGATATATACATTAGCCATGTTTCTGTCACATATTCATCGTGATGAATGATTAAGTACTGCCTTAGAAAAGGCAGATGGTAATAATAAACTTAAAGAGTACTTCCTAAATTTCACAATTAAGTTTCTACACTCACTTGAGGATGTTTTCGACTTTCTTAGAAAAGAGTTAATATGCCTCATGGGAGATGGAAACGCTTTTTCTGAAACAGTTCTACAGTAGCGAACATTTAACACATATCTTCACCTCCGGACAACATAAAACATGACCAATGGCAGCTGACAGAATAATTAGAACTTGACCAACTGAATACAGTTCCTGAAGACTTTTCTCCTTTTTTTTGTTGTAGATTTTTTTTATACATACCTTTTGTCTCCTTCAGGTTTTTTTGGCAGTTGTCATGTCCCTGTATCTGTTTTTAGTTTATTTTCTTTTTCTTTTCGTCTTCTCTTTCTCTTTATCACAGCCTTGCAGAACATATCGTAAACCACCACCTTCTGATGACCCCATGCAGCCTAGTTTATTTGCTTCAAAGCAGAGAATGGATGCAAACCTAATTTGCGTTTAGTTTTTTGACGTATTTCAGGACATATTCAAAGTTTTCCTCAATTTTGCTTGGAAAAACAGCTTTTGACGTTACAGTTGCAAACAAGACAAATAAGGATTTTCTTTTTTAAACTGCAGAAAAATACTGTGCAATGTTGAGTGAAAAAGTATTAGATCAGTTAATTAGAACTCCTGAGCACCTATGTAGAGGTTATGGGATTTTCTCTCCTCTTGATTCATGTGGAGTTGACGTTCCACCATCTCTAGCACGTTTCTTTCTCTGCATGAGTTGTGTTATAAAAGGACAAGGCTTCTCATTGATAATGTCCATTTCTTCTCCTTCAGAACATGAGAGTATACAGCAGCAGGTTCTCGTGGGATTTTAGTTGCCTAGCAATGTCACTGAGGTCATAGCCTGCCCATTGGTCAGTGTGCTTCTTCTGACTGCTAATACTAAATATTCTGTGCAGTTCTTCAGGACTGTCCAGTGCATTAGAGGATATTTTGACTGTGTGTGAATCAGATCTCTGAGAAGTCAACCCACCATCTCCCGTCTGTGAAACAGTCTTGTAGCATGTGAACTTTACTGGGGCTGGATTGCACGCTTCTAGTTTACGAGGTGACCTATTTCCTCTGGTTTTGCCATAAAGCCATAAAGTCTGTGGTTCCTGGTGAGCTGTGCTCCCACTGGGCTCCTGACTCCAGGGTCACCGGCAGGCTACTGTCCTGTAGCAGAACTCAGGAGTTCAGCTTCACCACAGCAGGCTTGACCCGAGTGATCCTCCTGTCGCACCCATCTAACGACCCGGAAAATATGTGGGTCAACCGTCAGCGTGAAGGCGGTGACCCCTTGAAATCGCTCGGGTCAAGATCAGGGTTGAGAACCGGGTCAAGCTTAGTATCAGAGTTCAGAGCTGCTTACCTGCACCGACGCTCTCACCTGGGACTGTCAGCGCGACAGAAGAGTCTCTCAAGCGCTCAGCCAGCTGGGAGCTAAATTTTTCACCCTGCTCCTATTTGTGTTTCTGCTGCTTAGTAACCACCCTGATTAACAGCTTCCCCATATTGCCTTTGGCTGTGCTTAATGCCTGTGAGAAATGATCAACTATATAACTTAGTCTGTAGACTTAAATGAACTTCTGCTCCTATATGGCCTCAGAAAGATGCTTTGCTTCCTGTGTCATGAATAAAGCCTTCTTTCACGTAATTTCGACTCTTAAGTTTTACATCTCAGTTCTCTGTGCATGAGAATTAAGGTGTTTCCATTATGTAGTGGGAGGGAGAAAGATTATCAAAAGAGCGGCTGTACGGGCCAGGTTTGTACATCGTGCTGTCCGTTCACATCGGTGGGTAACAACCGCACCCAAACTGGGCCTGAAAAACCAGTCATTATACGGAGAGCAAATTCAAAGTGTTGTGCTCAAGTGTAAACACACAAAGTGACAAAAATAGTTATGTAAAGACTGAAAGAAGAGGGCTTGATGCCGAGGTAACCCTCCTTACTTTTTCATCTCCACACACCTGGACAGTGAATGTGTGAAGTTACCCAAATTTGGAGGAGGGATTTGAAGCTGTTCGACTGTCTGACAAAAAGTTGTAATGGAGCAAACAACCGCCTTAATTCTTTCTAACACACATTACAGCACTAAATTTGGAGTATTGCCTTTATTCAGACAGGACCGGAGTCCCATGTGGTCGTGCAGCCAATCAGTAAAATCTAATCATATTCACTCAGGGGTGTGGCATGATCGTTATAACATGACACTTCCAAGTTCTGATTCGACCAATACTTCATGTTCACAAGCAGGGTTAATTTTTTCTGCACAGTCTTGGTTGCTGCCTGGATCCTTAAACAGTTCAGTGATTTTTGCCCAACTGTATCCTGGAAGGGCTGCAACGTGGCTCAGTGGTTCGCACCGTCACCTTGCAGCTCGAAGATCCCCGGTTCGCATCCCGGCTGGAATCTTTCTGCCTGGAGTTTGCATGTTCTCCCCGTGCAGCATGAGTTCTCCCAGGGTTCTCCAACTTCCTCCCTCACAGTCCAAAAACATGTTGAGGTTAATTGGTTATTCCCTGCCTTCGCCCTGAGTCAGCTGGGATAGGCTCCCACAACCCCAGTGAGGATTAAGTGATGTATAGATAATGGATGGATGTATCCTGTAAAAGTTGGCTATAAATGGCCAATTTCTTTTTATTTAAAAGCGCACTGGACAACAATATAAAGGCAACATGCAAATTGTCTTCTCTTCTGACGTAGAGAAAGGCTTAAAAATCTAATTTCTGTTATGGTAAGAAATTTAAGACTGAATTGAGCTAATTTTTAACTAATTTAACTGCACACAAAAAGGTTTTTAACTTCAACTGTTGACAAATTTTTGACCAATGAGTTAATCTACTTCTAGGTGTGGCTTTAAGAGACGATATTCAGATAGTGTGACGAGGACACAGACACTCCTTTGACCAGTGACTATAAAAGGCCATCTCAAAATGCAGCTTTATTCAAATGACACTGTGCCACGGGTGAGGAGAGAAAGACAAGAACAGGCTGTTGGCTGAAAGTTGGCACGTTAGTAAGGACTGCAGCCAGGCACCTGAACGTCCACAACAGTTTTGTTTTGAAAAATCCCTTCACACAGTTCTGGATGAATGCATCCGAGAACGCAATCCTGTCACCAAAATGTCCACCAACTTCGTCGATCCCTTCAAGAAGAGTGGGACAATATTCCACAAGCCACCAACGGTATTACCCTAATGGGTCGTAGATACGTGATGCAAATGGTGGACACGCTGACTTGTGGTTTCTGGTCTATGACCCCCTTCTCGATCTGCCCTTTATCATTTCCAACATAGTCTGTACTTGGTTGCTTCATGGCATCCATTCTGTTGTCAAGAGGCTGTGTGTTGGACCAACAAATACTTTTTCCTCTATAATAAAAAGAATTGATAGAATTTATTAAAATGTGACAACCTGCGCTTCTATTTTATTTCAGCATATTTCTTAGATTCATGAGTTCTATTTCTCGGCACTGTCCAACATTTCTGTTTTCATCATCATCAACTTTGATGCACCAGCTTGTCCAGAGGTTTTTTCAATTTCCAATGTTTCCGTTCCAGTCGCCTTAATGCTCTGATTCAAAATGACCCAGTAGCTTACTGTCTGCTTTTTGCTCCATGCACTCTCCCATCTCCAGCATCTCACTCTCTCCTTTAAATTGCCATCTTCATGCCCATCTCTCCACTCCCTCTTGCTGCCCTCAATAACACCATCACCCTCTCCCATTTCCCTCTTTACGCGTCTCATTCCCACTGCCCCCTGCTGCTGTATTGTACCCACCGCAGCCCCGCTGCCTCTCTGCCACCAGGCCCCACTGCCTGTAGCGTGTAATTGACTTTCTCCCTGCACTGGAAAAGCGGGCGGCCCGCGCCAGGCTGGAGGTGACCCATTTCCCTGGGGCATTCAGCAACCTCCTAATCAACCATTCTCTGGGGCCGCCTCATTCACTCCGCAATTAGAGCAACTCCCCCTTTGAGAACTCCATCAATAGGCTGGCAGGCAGGCAGGCGGGCGGGCGGGCTCGATCAGCGTAGGAGCAAAGACAGAGTTTCACTCAAACACTTTGCTTTGGCTCTTCGAGTTCTGAACCCTCCGACTTTGTACCTCCCCCCCCTCTCCTTTTTGCCTCTACTGCTCCTCATCTCCCTCGTGGTAGGTTTCATCAGACAACAGCAAGTGGGGGTTTTGTCTAACGAAGAGCCGCAGACAGGGAGGCAGGTAGACGGGCACGCAGGGAGGCAGACTGGAGGATAGGCAAGAAGGGATGCAGGTAGGCAAGCAGACAAAGGCACTGAGACAGACAGACAGACAGTCAGATGGGAGGGACTCAAGGGAGAGATTAAAAGAGAAATTTGAAAGAAACTCAAAGAGGGAGGGATTGAGCAAGAGTATGTGCACAATTTCAGAGTATCTCTTGCTTTGAGAAGAAGATGCATGAGTATTCCCCGTTGGTGTCTTGCAAGAGAATACACTTGTGTTTCACCTGGTCTTAAAGACATGCATGAAAGACGCCCTCATATTGATTCTGTCTCAATAAGAAGGTGCACTCGTTGCTTGTATTAGTTGGATATGATCTCGTTATGGGTCAAGAACACGAGCCTATCCAGCTTTGTCTGTCCAAAAATGTGGACATTCCTGGAAAATTTGGAATCTGATTCCGCAAGAACTAGCCTGAAATGATGGTGCATGATGATTAAATAACAGGCCGGCATCTCTCCCCTGCCGTTGGCCTGATTTGCTATGCAGGAGCGGCGGTGCTCTGGTCAGAGGATAACCATGTAATCAATGGAATGAAAAAGCTGCTCTGGCTGTGAAGGTTAAGAGGGGTACTGGAGGCTTTCAGCCCACTCTGTGCGCCACACATGCATTCAAAACGCACTCCAGACAGTCTGAATGTTACATCTCCTCCTCTAATTCCTCCTCCTTTCACCTGTTCCCCTTCCCTCCTGTCTTTCTTTGACATGCCTTTATCTCTCTTTCTCTCCGCTCGCTCCCTCCTACTGCCTCCGCCTCTTTTTGCTCTGATTCCCCCTCTTGGTATTTTTTTTTTTCTCTTCCTCTGCATTTTCTCTGTATATCCTCTGTCTCCCACTATATTTGTGCTCTCTCTCCCCTTCATTTACTTTCCTCCCTCCCTCCCTCCTACCTTTCCCCAGTGTCAACTGCTGTCACTGTGGCAAAGAAAGTGACCAATCAGAGCTCACTTCACAGCACCGGCTTCTCCCTCCCTCCCTCACTTATTTCTTCCATTCCTTCCCTCTATTCCCTGCTCTTCCTCCTCCTCCCTCTTTCGTCCCATCTGCCTCTCTTCCCCACAACCTTTATCAGCTCACTTCCTGGAGACTAAATGTGATGCATTATGGGAGACAGACGGCTGTCTAACGGGGTTAGTTGTGCTGCGTGGCTTATCATCAGAGACACTGCTAATCCTGTGTGCGTGTGTGTGTGTGCATGTATGTGTGTGGGTTTGTGTTTGCGTGTGTGTGTGTGTGTGTGTGCCATATGAGCTGATGAACTCATACATGCACAGGCCCACACACACACACACACACACACACACACAAACAAACACAACCTCACATGCTTACTCTCATATTCTCCAAACAGGAGGAGGAGGAGGAGGCCGACGAGACATGTTTATGTTCGTCAGTCTCTGCCAGGAGAATACAATTTGCATGATATAAGCATATTTTACTCTGCTGTGTACTGTTTTGCGCTGGATCCACTTTACAACCTTTCTCTGTTTTAGTTATTTTTGCTGAGTTCAAAAGGATGATTCCCATGTCTTCTTCCCTTCACAATTACCTATATAATAAGGGCTAAAAGGCTAAGAGGGACTATATAATCCCTTCTCTGCCTGCATTGAAGATTTATTTACAACTGTGTGTTTGCATGTGCCCCATTTTCTCGCAGGTGCTGATATGTGTACACGATGAGCGGATTGGGGGAGAACTCCATGGAGCCTCTGAGCTCAGAAAACCGGAAACGCAAGCTCTCCACTTGCGACACGCCTGGTCTGGGGTGAGTGTGTTTGTGTGTTTGTGTGTTTGTGTGTTTTTGTGTGTGTGTGTGCGTGTGTGCGTGTGTGCGTGTGTGTGTGTGTGTGTGTGTGCGCGCGATCAGCAAACGTGAGGGAAAGTGGGCTACTGGGTCAGTGGTTTCTTGAGTCCGGGCCATGCAGCGAGTTTGTTGACGTCCACTGGGATGATGAAGAACTGAACTATGTGAAAAGGTGTAAGAATATTTTATGTGTAGTTTTGCTATAAAAAGCAGTTTCAACACTGAATCTCATTATTTAATAACAAAGTATTTCTCCTTTTTACATTCTCTGCTCCTCTGTACTGGATTTTAAAAAAAGACAGAAGAAGTCATTTTTTCTCTTCTGTATTTCAAGTAGAAGCATCATGGGGCTTATAATCTGTTTTAAGATAAATAAAATGACCTGCACGCTGACTTTATTCCAGTAGAAAATGTTTTAACTCCAGTTAGATCTTAATCAGGTCAAAAACATGAGATTGAAGTGCTACTTCTTGCAATTTTTTTTTTAAAATCAATGCCAAATTCCACCAGCATTGAATGCTTGAATATATGTCCTTGAATTTGCTGTCTAAGCCTCTAATGCAGTGGCCAATTGAAGGACAATATGACCTTCTGATCTTCTCATCTAGTTCCTGTCAAAAAAGCCCTGCATGCATTTGAAAGTAATGTCCAGTTACCGCTCTCGCACATGGCTCCAAGCTGCAGCAATCATTGTTCTCAGACTGCAGCAAAAACCACCGCTGACTTTCCTTTGAAACATTTTTTGCTGGACATCGCGCTCAAAAGTAAACTCCTCTTCATCTATCTGCATAGTTTTCAGATATACAAACAGCACTGACAATTTGAGAAAAGTGGAATTGGTTTCTAGATTGTCAATTTGTGATGGACTGGCGACCTGTCCAAGGTGTACCCTGCCTCTCGTCTAGTGTCGGCTGTGATGTGCTTCAGCCCCTCTGCAGCTCTCCGCGGCACAAACTGGTATAGGTGATGGATGGATGGATTAAAAAAAATGGATGAAGTGATGTTAGCTTAGCTTTAATCTTTGCACATTGCCCCCTGCAGGTGTGAGAGGAAGCGACGAGAACAGGAGAGCAAATACATTGAAGAGCTGGCGGAGCTGATCTCGGCCAACCTGAGCGACATCGACAGCTTCAACGTCAAACCAGACAAATGTGCCATCCTCAAAGAGACGGTGCGGCAGATCCGCCAGATCAAAGAGCAGGGTGAGTGGACACAGTTGTCTGAAACAGTGACGGCCGCTGAGGGCTGGAATCGGACAGGTGCACTGCAAGTCAGGTGGACTGTTTAAAAGTGTGCGTAGGAAACACTGGGAAAGGTGTTAAGGAGGAAGAGAAGCGATGGAGACAGCTGGGGGTTAGAATGCGTTCCTCCTCAGAGCAGGTGCAAGGACAAATCAGTCATTCATCTCCCACAAATTTCACAGCTTTAACTGTTTATGTTTGGGTGGAAACATCAATGCTTTGTGAACCCGTCATTCTTGTGTATGTGTGTGTATTATGGCCATGCACAGCTGGCCTCGCCAGGGGCTGTTTAATTGGACGTTTGCAGGTAATCACATGGCCATCCATTCTGCTGAACTGCCAAATTATTAGTTCAGTTACATCTGCTGTTGTCACAGTTCTGTCTCCATTATGCTGCGGTCATTTCTGCAGCAAACAATTTAGAAAGCTGCAGGCTGAGACGTTTGCGTTGCAGATGCACCATCAGGGGCACATACTGGCAAATTTTAACTCCTGGATTCAGATGTGTATCAGTATGAATTTTTCCATTCAAGGTGAATTTCTGGAGATCAGGGGGCGAGCCAGTGGTGAATTTTGTTCTTTCTTGTCTCTGCTCAGCTCAGTCAGTGTCTGCCACCTCGACAGGAAGGGGAAGAGGCTACAGCTGGCCCTGACTGGCTGCTGACAGGTTACCATAGTTACAGGAAGTGAAGACAGAAATGACACAGGCGTTTAGACTCGTCTCTCGCTTTCTACCTGTTCCTCTTCTCCTCTTCTCACTTTCAGTTGCTCTTCCTGCCAGTCTTCATTTTGCTCTTTTCTCCATCACTCTGTCCTGTTTTTCATCTGACTGGGATTTAATATTCTCTGCTCTTGCCTCTTCCTCCTTTTCTGCTTCCCTGCTATTTCCCCACCACCACCACCTCCACCACCACCACCACTCTCATGTCTCATCTGTATTGCAGCACAATGAGTTGCAGCATCTTTAGGTTTGCTCCCAGCATCTTAAGATATTGAATGAACTGATTGAGTGCAGCCTCTCTCTTTCTGTCTCATTCCTCTCCCTCTTTCTTCCAGTCCTCCTCTACCTAACTTCACAGTGCCTGTCTGTAGGCAGCAATGGCTTTTTTTTTTTCTTTGTGTGGGTATCTGTGCCCCCTGGGAGCTAATCAGATAGAATGATTCCTGTAGCCAAGCAGCCCCCGCCTCTTTCTCAGACCAAGCCCTGCATTAATACAACCCAAACATTATCGCAAGTATCGTCTCCATCCACATCCCAGTGTCTCAGCCCCGGACCTCCCTGTCTTCCTCTTTTCCTCCGTCTTCCTTTTTCCCTCTCACAGCCTCAGCCCCTCCATTAATTCAGGTGTCTCAGCTCCTGCCCCTGCACCATTACAGCTTCCAGAGCCTCTCTAGCTCTCTCCTGCCTCTCTCTCTCTCAGCCCCAACCTACCAGACAGTCCCTCACAGTCTGACACTGAATATAAAGCATGAGGACGGCAGCTACCTGCTCCACATGCACCCAGCCCTCTACTCCTCCTGACGGGCTCCTCAGAGAAACCTGCCTCCGTCCATCTCCCTCCTCACCTGTAGTTTTAAATCCCCCCCTCTCCAAAAAAAAAAAAACATAAGTGAAGATTGAGAAACGCTGCCCCCTGCTGGTGCAGCTAGAGTAGTGACTGACTGGCAGCTTCCTCGAGTTTCAGGTATCGTGGCTCTCACCTTGTGTTTCTCTTTTGCTCTTTTTGTTGCTTCTTTGCAGGCAGCTGGGCTTTCAGGAGGCTGTTTGTAATGTTCTTTCTAACGTATGCCTCTCTTTTCCCTTCCCTCCCTGTCTCACAGGAAAAGCTTCATCCAACGATGATGACGTTCAGAAGTCAGACGTGTCGTCAACTGGTCAAGGGGTCATCGACAAGGACCACCTGGGGCCGCTTCTGCTGCAGGTGAGTCCAGCTCCCCTCCCCTGTCAATCACGCCTTGTTTATTCATGTTTTGATTGGCCAGCTGGCAGGTGGTGACTTCTTCTCTCTGTGCTGCCAGGCTCTGGACGGTTTCCTGTTTGTGGTGAACCGGGAGGGCAGCATCGTGTTTGTGTCGGACAACGTGACGCAGTACCTGCAGTACAAACAGGAGGAGCTCATCAACACCAGTGTGTACAACATTCTCCATGAGGACGACAGGGAGGAGTTTCACAAGAACCTGCCCAAGACCAACAGTGAGAAACACTGATACACACACACACACACACACACACGCATAGAAAAACACTCACGGGGGGGGAAGCTGCACGTCTGCTCAGAAGTAAACCCTACTTGACATCTTCCACAGGGCCGAGGTATAAAACAAACTTTGAGAGGTTACAACACCTCTGCGCACACGTCAACGTAAACTCACTCAGTTATTTATTCATGCTCCTCCGGTCTTTACTCCATCTCTTGTTATAATGAGGAGCTCCTGGGAAGAAGGTTCATGTGCATGAGAGGTATTCAGAAACACACACTCACACACACACACACACCTGACAAAACACACATGTGCACAGGAGCACCCACCCACTCGGTGCTAAGCAGGCAGAGCGTAGCGCAGCTGTCAGTCACACTCAGTGGTCCAGACAGTGTAAAACAGGCCCGGGCTCTATTCAGATCCCATGGCAGCCATCTGGAAACTACGTACTGCTGAATAATGCACCTCCACACTTTCCTCTACTTAATTCACTATGTGTTTGCATGTGCACGCATGTGACTTACTGTCAGTTATGGAGGAAGTATTCAGACCTTAGTAAAAAATACTGACAACAATCGAAGTCTGAGAAATATGCTTTTCAAATTAAAAGTCCTGCCTTAAAAATCTCCTTCTTTCCACTTAAATAAACGTCTTTAAGTAGATTAAGAAAAATGTCAGCAGAGAAAACCAGCTCCGGTGGTTTGCTGATCATTAGATGCTCATGAATTAATGTGTAAGCAGCATTTTACTGATGTAGTTGGTTGAGGTGGGGGCTAAAATAATTTCATGTAGAACTCTGATTTTCATTATGTATTAATGCTTGTTATATTTTTAATTAACTGCTTGATTGTTTGTTCCGTAAAAATTCTGATAATGGTAAGAATTGCCCATCGTGATTAAGTGAAGTGGCACTTTTACACACAGCAATGGTCCAAACCTCAAAATTATTAAAAATACATGTAAATAATTTAAAAGAAAATCAGCACATTCGAGAGCCTGGCTGCAGGGAATATTCTGCATTTTTGCATAAAAATGGTTGAAACTGTTTGTTCTTAAATACAGTACTTGAGTAGATGTACTTTACTCAAGGACTTTATACGTCTATTACAGTAATGTGTGTTTTTTTTGGACGCTGTGTGTGCATGCAAGCCCATGAGTATGTGCACAGAGCACTATTTATAAAGCTGATTAATTATGGATATGTGTGCTCGACTGAACCTGCTAGTCGATTAACTCAGCAGTAATGTTCCTGAGCAGCGGCGCCTCCGACATGTCATTGACACGTTCTCTCACTTATTCCGCCTCTTCCCCTGCACGCTCCTTTATTCATTCACTCTCTTTTAAGACTCATCTTTATCTACTTTTCCTCTGAGCGTCCCTCGTGCCTCTCTCAACTCACTCCTTCTCAGCCTCATTCATACTTAATATGGCTGCCTGCAAAGATGAATATTGTGGTTGTCTGTTCCTCAACCTGCCTCTCTCGTTGCTCTCCCACCCCTCATTGTGTCTTGCTCTGCTGCTCTGCCCCTTCATTATCTTTTTGGGCCCATGAATGAAATGCGCTCTCGCTGCACATTCCTGTGGGATGACCGCTGACCATGCCAGCTACAGTTAAATACACACACAGAAGCGCCCGGGAAACACGCGTATACAAAAAAAAACACACACACATATGCACTCACACACTCGTGCGCAGAGCATGAAGTGAGCTTTTGTTGCTGGCCGGTGTGTTTTTGACCCCTCTGTCTTGCCTTGCTGTTAGCTAATTGCGTCTGAGGGGAAATGTCAGCCCCGGTGACTGTACTGCTGGGTTTTGTTTTTTTTTCTTTCTGCCGAGGAGCGAAACCCAAGGCCTTGTTAAATCACCTCTCACTATCACACAGCACCTCCCTACCACTACCACGCTACCCCCCGACATGTCTCGCTCTCCTGGGTGCTCTCTTGTATCCTCCCTGCACCTGCCAGACAGAAAGCTCCAGCCGGCTCAAGGCCCCGATAAGGCTTCACTCAGACCTTGGAGGACAGTTGGATGTCTCTCTGAAGTTTGGCTCCCCTTTCCCTCTCCCTTTTCTCGCTCTCCCTGTGAAGGTGACCCCGTCTAAATGTGTGTGTGTGCGTGCCGTGATGAGGAGTCAGGGTCTAAATGAGGATAGATGGCTGAGTGTCCCTGGCCTCTGCCCACTGCAGAGCAGACTGAGAGGGAGAGATATTGGAAATCGACACCTTGGCTACATTAATCCCATGGTCCATTTAGCCAGGGATCCGAACAGCAGGAGAGGCTTCTGCTTCTCAATTTAAGAGGGAAAATACATGTTGCAGTGTGGTTTGTTTGTTTTGTTTGTTGTCTTATGTGTGTGGATCTGTGGCAGGATAGGGTGTGAGCTGTTTGTGATATTTGATTACAGGCAATCCATTCATAGCTGTGCGTGTGGTTTTTTTCAGTCCCAGAAGCTTCATTCCGTGTTACTCCCAAGTGTAAATTTCCTTTTGTTTGCGTTTGTGTTCCTTTTTAGTAAATGGAGTGTCGTGGGGAAACGAGGCAGCGCGACAGAAGAGTCACACCTTCACTTGCCGGATGCTGGTCAAATTTGGCCATGGCCACGGCCCCATGGAGGAGGGGCCAGGAGGGCCACGCTACGAGACCATGCAGTGTTTTGCTCTTACCCAGCCCAAGGCCATGATTGAGGAAGGAGAAGGTAGGAGGGAGCCGGAAATATCCTCCTACGCTCAAAAATGTGTTATGATTAGTGTTATCTACCTTGTATGTTTGACTCTCACTCTTCAGAATGATGTAAGAGATGAAGAGAGAAGGTCTGTCGCTGCTCGCCTTCAATCCAGAGTGTGATACTGTGACTCATGGTCCGTGTGATTTTGAAAATTACATGTACACAGACTGAAAATAGACTTTACAATGAGGTTGAACCTTTGAAATTAATAATGCTGGCACATTTCTAGGTTATTTCTCTATATTTCTCAATGAGGCAAATGGAGTCAATGTCAGACGCAAACTATTATTTCATATTTTATGTCCTTAGACATGTCTGGAAAAGAAAGTGTAATTTGTAGCTAAATAAATAAAACAAGACATAATAAAATAATAAATGTTTGAAATCTAAAACATACCAATGCAAAGCAGACACTTTTTAGTTCTTGTTTCTTTCTTTAAGGGGCTCAGGTACATAATTAGCAGCTTGTTTTAGTTTTTTTTTTTCTGTTTTTCTCTACACTTTCAATTACCAGAAGCATTTTTTTTTTTGCCATGTGCATTGCATATGTAAAATATGCTTCCTTCTGGACAAGGACCTTTTTTGGTGAATGGGAGCAAAAAAATAACAAAGAGTAAAAATGGTTTAATATCATAGAAAAATATCAGCGCTCTGACAAAAAGAAGAAGAGACTCTTCAGATGCAAAACAAATTAATTCAGAATATTAATGTGACTTTAACTTGGGATTCTTCATCTTGACACTCCCTGGGCTCAACAGTGCAAACTTCTGCACTTTTATTTGTCTGAAATCAGTTTAAACCTCTTTTTTTGTTATTTTTCAGTGAGATCTGCAGAAACCAAAACAATAAGCCTTCAGTACATGTAATAAATATGAAATATTAGTGACACTCCTTGTCTCACCTGCAGACCTTCAGTCATGCATGATCTGTGTGGCCCGTCGAGTGACAGCCATGGAGAGAACGGAGAGTTTCAATACCCGGCACGAGCTCTCAGGTGAGCAGCTGCATTCTCACTAAACACTAAACAAACACAGAAGCTCAAACAGGCCGTGATGTTCATTCTTCATCCATGAACAGGTTTGACTCATTCCTCTTGCGTCTCCCTGTTTCCCCCCTCCGTTTGTCCTCCTTCTGTCCTCCCCGGCAGGTAAACTGATTCAGATCGACCAGAACTCTCTACGAGCTTCGATGCGTCCCGGCTGGGAGGATTTGTTGAGGCGCTGCATTCAGATGTTCCTTCAGCACAGTGATGGGCAGCCCTGGTCGCACAAACGCCACTACCATGAGGGTGGGTCACACATGAACACTCACACAGCTTGAATCAGCTACTTTCTCACTTTGAAGAAGATCTGGAGGCGAAGGCACAAGGATGTTGCTGCGTTTAAGTGACTGTGTATTCTATTTAGTCTAATTTATAGCGTTGCATTAACAGCGATGAATAGTTAATTCTCTGCCTGAAATTATTTGTTTTTAGTTTGTTGTTGCTGCTTCTTCTTCCAGAAAGAACCTCTGAATCTCAATGAGACCTGCTGTTTAAACACATAAACACATATACGCACCTCATGCATTAGTAGTTTAATATTGATCTCATGAATAAGAATGTCGAGCGCTACAACATTGATCTTCGTTGTAATTACAGAGTTACTATCAACATAAAGGCAGTGATTGATGACCTTTGTTATCAGTTAAGTGTTTCGGGGTGTTTAATCTGTCCTTTTATCTGCCTGTGCAGCCTTTCTGCAGGGTCACGCTGAGACGCCCCTGTACCGCTTCTCCCTATCTGACGGCACTCCAGTCACAGCGCAGACCAAGAGCAAACTGTACCGTCACCCCATGAGCAACGAGCCGCAAGGCTTCATCTCCACTCACCTACTACAGAGGTCAGAAATTGAAAATAGAGACACTGCATTCAAACACAGCAAAGTATGTTTTTTTTATTGTACTGACAAAAAGAAGTACTTCCAGCACGTCTGTGCAAAGTAGCAAAGGCATTCATGCCACATAAATAGCTCAAGTAGCAGCTCAAGTAGCTTTTATACATCCTGTGAACACTGAGAAGACTCCACACAGGCCCATCATCCACAGTCTAAGATTTCCATTTCCAAGGTTTTTTTTTACTTTTTAAGCCTTTTCATAGTTTTCCTTATGCTTCTATACAGGGAACCGAATGGTTACCGCTCAGCACCAGGTGGGAACATGATGCCGAACGCTATGCGACAGCAGGGCATGGGAGGCCCCAACCCAAATGCCCAAATGAATGTGAACACCAGTGGGGGGATGGGGATGGGGGGCATGAGTGGCATGAACAGGGGCTTCGGCATGAATGAGCAGGGCCACATGGGTCACATGGGTCAGATGGGAGGCGGCTCCATGTACGGAGGGAGTGGTGGAGGAGGAAGCGGAGGTGGAGGAATGGGTAACCGCATGATGCAGATGAATCAGATGGGCCAGATGAACCAAGTAGGACACATGAATCAGATGAATCAGATGGGTCCCATGAATCACCCAGGTCAAGGCATGCAGCAGCACCAACAGCAACCTCCATTCCAGAGCAGCGGTGGATTTGGGCTCAGTGGCATGAACAGCCCCTCGGGGAGCCCCAGAATGGGCGGACCCCAGCAGGGACTCCTGATGTCACCCCGGAACCGAGGGAGCCCAAAAATGGGCGCCAACCAGTTCTCGCCTGGAGGTACGTCTGTCAGTAACTTGAGTTTTACTTATGAATTCATTGATTGCCTATTTGGATGTAAGTTTATGAGTTTTCTTTGCGGTTCCAGGAATTCACTCTCCTCTGAGCGGCATTGGAAGTGGTGGAGGAAGTGGAGGCAGCTCCACTACCTTCTCCAGCAGCTCCTTAAATGCATTACAAGCCATCAGTGAAGGAGTAGGAAGCTCACTCCCCTCCACCCTAACATCTCCTTCGCCAGCCCACAAACCAGACAGCTCTCCCAGCATCCACTCCTCCTCCTCCTCCTCCCAACCCAGTCAGCCATCCAAACCAGGCCAAGATGGCTCCAAAAGCCCAGCAGGAGGCTTAGGGCCCGGATCCAGCGACCATCACCACCCCATGCACCATCACCACCATCATCAGCATCCTCAGGCTGAGAGTTCTGGAGACCGACCAGACAGCCAGGCAACAACAGGGACTAAAGAGTCTGGAGAGGGAAGCAATGAGGCGGGGGTGGCGAGCTCTGAACCCCCACGGAGGGTGCCAGACAGTAAAGGCCACAAGAAGTTGCTGCAGTTGCTGACTTCCCCCACTGAGGAGCTGGGAATAGGTGGCAGCGGGCCAACAGGGCCGCCTGTACCACCCCAACAAACCAGCAGCAGCACTCCGGCAGGCGACAGTAAAGATAGCACTGGCGGCATGACGAGCCCCTCATCCACTGGGGTGTCCTCCTCTTCTTCAGCCAGTGCTAATCCTGGCCAGGCGACCGGGCCAGGGGGCGTGTCGGCATCGATATCATCAGCCCACTATACGGGCTCACTGCAAGAAAAGCACAAGATCCTCCACAAGCTTCTTCAAAACGGCAATACTCCAGATGAAGTTGCCAAAATCACAGCCGAGGCTACAGGAAAGGTGTCACTCGGTGGGCAGGAAGGTGGTGAGGCGGGAGCAGGGGGCTCAGGGGCCGGGTCAGGCCCTGGGGGGATTATGGACCCTAAACAGGAACAGCATAGCCCCAAGAAGGAGAAGACCCATGCCCTCCTCCACTACCTTCTCAACAAGGATGATTCCAAAGAGCCAGTCGATGTCAAGCCCAAACTAGAAGAGCTGGAGGGGAAGGGACCCCCAGGAGCTGGCGGTGGCGCACCACGGACTGGCCCTGGATCTGGGCCCGGCCCTGCACCCGAACATCCAGAGAGCAAAATCAAGTCAGAACCACCAGATGATGTAAGATTGGAATTAGATCACTGCAACTGTAATCGTCTCATTTGTAAATGTTTGGTTCGTCTTGGATTTAATATCTGCCACCTGGATGAATATGAATCTTCACAGACATGGTGACTAATTTGTGTTATTTTAATGTTTAGTTGCACAACCTGGAGTCCATCCTTGGAGATCTGAGAGGTTCAAGCTCCGACTTTTATCCAGATCAGGCTGGAGGTGGAGGGGCCAATGACACAGGAAACAAATCCCAGGGTTGCCTTGACGACAGCCTGCAGGGTAAGTGGTTCAAGGATCAAAGCCTATGAGAAGTGACAGTTACACAGAGGGCGGGTGTTATAACATCATATGCGATGATATCAATATAAAATGCCACTGAAACAGCGTCTGGCACCATCATATGCTGTCTTTCCAAGTTTTGTGTTACTCCTACAGCAAATACAAATGTCACTATTTTTCCTGTGTCGTGTCTTTTTTTGTTTGTTTGTTTGTTTTTTTTAGCTGTGATGAAGTCTGTTCCTTCCTTGCAAGATATTGTAGTGATCCTTTGACGAAATGGTGGCAAAAAGTACAGCTTTAGCTTCATAGCGTTAAAAAAAAAAAAAAAAAAGGCTACACTCCGGCTTATAATCACTCCCACTGGAATAACACTTAGAATTTAATTATGTTTAGAAGATTCAAAGCTTTGGATTGAGATGCAACACTTGATGATAAAAGCTGTTTAAAAGTGCATCATAGCTGTATTGAATACTATGAAAAATGCATTTATATCCTCTCTCTCTAAATAAGTGATGACTCATAAGGTTACATACACAGGGAGGCTGAAAAGGTGAGTGAGTTTAGCAGCGCAGAGTTAAAATGGAAGTCTGTGAGCTACATTTCAAAAATGATGTTTTTCTAAATGATTTGGTTTGCAATTTGTATTTTCTAATGAATTGTTTTACCCTTTTAATCTGAACTATATTATTTTGTTGCTGGGTTTTTTTTTTTTTTTAATTAACTTAATTTAACACAGACATCACGAAGAGCTCTTTCTTTTCATACTTGTTGTGTACAGGGAGTCCAGGAATGGGTCCGGGACCTCGAGGCCCTTTCCAGAGGGCCATGTCTATGGATGGGAAGCCTCCTGGTGGGCCTGGAGGAGCAGGTAGACGCCCCATGCTTATCAAGCAGGAGAACATGATGGGCAGCCCAGATGGCTACCCAGGAAACATGGGTGTGTTCACGTGACGCAGTATTTATTTTCTCAGCACAACTCCTCAAACTGTTCCTCTGCCTCCCTTCTTTTTTTGAGAATGTGTTCCCCAGTTTAGGTCCTTGATGATATTACAAATTCTTGTCTTGACTGCTGATTTTAAATATCAAAATGAAAAAATTCAAGACATGATTAAGAAAACCAAATGTTAAGGACCAAGACTGGGCCACACTGCTCTCCTTTAACACTTTGCTGATTCTGACATACGCACATCTGGTGTTGTATCTGTTACCAGGACCAATGAATAGAGGCATGGTTCCCCAGAGGTCTCCCATGGGAGGTTCAGGGGACTGGGGAATGCCCCGCTCTAGTGCCAGCCCTGTGGGCTCAGCAGGACACCCATCCATGATGCGCTCAGGCATGGAGTACAACAATGGCAAGGCCATGATGTCAGGATCCATGGTCAGCCGCTCCAACAGTGTACCAGGCACCAGATCAATGTTGCAGCAGCAGCTCATGGATATGGGTATGTCTGTCATACAGTCGCCAGGTGTTGATGATGTTTGAGGAAAGATCACAAACACAGCCATGTGAAGATATGTACCAGGGAGAAGTATGAAAATATAGAAAAACAAATTTAAAAGTCTGCAGTCACGCTAGCAGCTCTTTGAGGCTGCACTCAGGCACAGCGATGCTTCAAGCTGGATGAAAACATCAGCATATTTCCATATTCACCATCTTAATTTAATCCTGTTAGCATGCTAACATTTGGAAGTTAGAAGTGAACACGTGCAGCTGAGGCTGACAGGGATTGCATTGGCTCTTGAAGTTTAGTTCTTAAAGTATTGAACAAATTGAAATTTTGATCTGATGATGGCATTAATGAAAAAACTTTTTTTTCAGGATTACAGTTCACTCTGGGGTAGACATGAATGTTTATATAATGTTTCATTAGAGTTCAGCCAGAAGATGTTGACATATTTTTGCCTGAAACAAGCAAAGCAGCTCAATGACTATGGACCATGGATTATCATCCATAAAGTTAAGGTAGTTGTCTATCTATTTTCTTCCCCGTTCCTGGGGTCAAGTCAGTGGCAACAGGCTAAGCAGGTTGTTACAGATGTAGCTCGCCCAACAACGTTTTCCAGTTCCTCCTGGTTTTCTTAGGCCACATGAGATAAGTAATTCCTCCAGCCAGTTCGGGGTCTCCTCTCAGTTGGGCGTGCCTGGCAAACATCCTAAGGAAATCATCCAGGAGGCATCCTAATCACATGCCTGAACCACTTCAGCAGGAGCAGCAATTCACCTTAGAGCTCCCTTCAGATGTCCAAGCTCTTTACCCTGTCTCTGGACCCAGCCACACTACAGTGGAAAGTTATTTCAACCGTTTGCATCCACAACCTCATTGTTTCAGTCACTACCCCAGAGGTAATGACCATGGGTGAAGTTTGGAACATATATTGACTCGTAAACTGACAGTTTTGCCTCCGAGCTCCACTCCCTCCTCACCATGGCGGTCTGGTACAACAGCTGCATTACTGCTGATGCTGCACCAATCCGTCTGTGCACCTCACGCTCCATTTCACTGTCACTTGTGAACAAGATCCTGAGATACTTAAACATCAGACACCCTTCTCACCCCGATGGCACCTTTAGATCCTGTCCATGAATGTCACAGACATGATCGAAGACAAGATGCAGACCCACTGGAATCCTGTCTGACATTGTGCCGAGAATACTACCTGACCTATTTTGCTTTAGGGAATGCACCTAGTTTTGTAATTGTAGCCACCTGACATGACATGAATCAACTAAGACATAGAGATTGTTCCTGTCCATTACACCCTAGCTATATCACCTGCAGCATCTGACTGTACAAGTATAAGTTATGTTGTCTTTTTGGTTTAGGAGGCTCGGCTGACATGGGCATGGGCATGAGCCCCTTTGGCCAGCAGGGCCAACCCAACCAATCCCCTTCCTGGCCAGACACCATGATGGGCATGGAAGGCAACAGGTCAGTGCAGCATCCTTTACGGTCTGTATTTAGTCCGTAACAGCTTAAATAGAATGAGAAGACAATTTATCCTGAACCTTGTGGTGAGTTTCTGTGCTTGTGTGTTGTAGACGCCAGTTTGGCAACACCTTGGATGATCTTCTAGTTCCTCCCACCACCAGCGAGGGTCAGAGCGATGAGCGGGCACTATTAGACCAGTTGGACTCTCTGCTGAATAATACAGATGGCATCGCTTTGGAGGAGATTGACCGAGCTCTGGGCATCCCAGACCTCGTCAGCCAGGTAACAAAACATTAAAAATCATACATAAACAATGTAGTCATCTATGTGCTCCTCTAGATCTCTTTTGAAGTGATATAAAAGGAGAAAAGATCCGTTTGCGTATCATGACTCACAAGTGAGCGTTATGTTCATCTTTGCATTCAATATTTCAGCCATGACTCATCATGTTCAGACTGTTCTCTCACTGAAAAGAGATAGATGAGCCCAGAGGAATCTGTCTGTGCTGCCTAGAAAAAGACAATTACAGAGCCAGCCAGTTGGAAATTAATCAATTAGCATAAGAAGTTTGACAAACCTCACTTTTTGTCCTCTTGTCCCGTGTTCTCCAGACGCAGGGAGCAGAGCAGCAGCTGGAGCCTTTTCCTGGGCAGGATCCATCCATGGTGCTGGACCAGAAGCCGCTGTATGGGCAGGGATATCCCGGACCCCCCACCATGCCTATGCAGTCCGGCTATGGAGGGAACCCCATGCAAGGTCAGGCCCAGCAGGGTGGCTTTGGGCCCATTCTCTCACAAATGGGCCAAGGCGGCAGCTTCCCTGGTATGGGTGGAATGGGGGGCATGGGGCATCCTCGTGCCAACATGATGAGACCCAGGATGATGAGTGCCAACAAGCCCATGAGACTTCAGCTGCAACAGAGGCTGCAGGGGCAACAGGTATGATCACAGGCAGATCACTGAGTATTACTTTACATGTAAATCAGCTTATCTCAAGTTGTTTCAGTATTTTAAGTCTCATCTCAGTGCATGTAGTGTGTTCACAGTGAAAGGAAGACAAATTCACATGTACTAATATTCAGAATAAAATCAGCGGTGGTTTTACATCTCAGAGAAAGCAAAGAAATGTCAGGTGCAATATTGCAATTGCTAGAAAATAAATACACTGAACCTTGGAAACACAAGTTGGCTTTTTCATTTTGAAATTGCTGGTAGCATCCCAGAGTTGCAACTCAAGTGATTTCTAATGCATAATTTTCTTGTCATTACAAAAATGTTACAGTTCATTCAGTAGGTTTCTTTTTTTTTCTAGATAACATAATCGTGCATGGTTTATTGTACAGTGTGTATAATTTATCTGTGAGTAAATTTGCTTTTTCGTCTTATGTTATCTGTTTCTTGAAGTTTATGAATCAGACGCGACAAGGCATGGCCATGAAGATGGAGAACCCGGGAGGCAACCCTGGCATGAGGCCCGGCATGCAGCCCGGCATGGGAGGACAGGTAGATGACAAAATCCCCTTAGTTCTATCTAACAGTAATCATTGTAATGCTGTCCTTGTAATGAGACTAAATGTCACATGTTTTGTTGTAACAAGTTTGCCAATTATCTTCACACGTACAAAAAAACATGACTATGGGTTGTAGTTAAGTGCCGCGTTAGAACTAACATGCAAAAAGTTAAACAGAAATGCAGATGATATATACAATGTGAACAGATATACAGTGTTATACGGAAAAGTGTACAGCCTTGTGTAAAATCTCTTTAATGTCAAATGGTTAAAAAAAGTATCGCCATTAAAAAGATAATAGAAATACAGACCCCAAAGGAGAAACTCCATTGCAACAAAAATGAGCAAACCTGTAATCACTGAAATGTAACTGAGTACACAGTATATGGAGTAGACAGTCATTTCTAAACAGCTGAACTGCATGAGCATTGTTATAAAGAATGAGTCCAGAACGTTTGCAGTTTTGGACCTATCTGCTGTGTCTAATCGCATGTTTGCATCATGGCTCCACCTGGAAAAGAATTGTCAGAGATGATGAAAAACCTGACTACGAGACATTACAATGATGGAAATGGTTGCAGGAGTGTCTGTGAAAAATCAGTAAAAACACAGTTCCAGCAAAAATCAGGACATGTAAATAGTATACTACACACCACACGTTGCTTGCACAATCTAGCTCTGAAAACCAGGCAGGGAAGTGCTTCAGACTTGGCAGAGTGATTGGTAATTTCAAGTTTCTGTGACTGCTCAGACAGTTTACAGCATCAGTATCTATGGACAGCATCCAAGAAGAAAAAATCTTGCTCTTCACCAATGAACTCCAAGATGACACATTGCTAAAGAAAAAATGTAAAGAAGCCTGATGCATACAGGGAACACATTCTTTGGTCGGATGATACCAAGATAAATTTGCTTGGCTCAGATGAGGTCCAGCATGTTTGGTGTGAACCCAGTCAGGACTACCACAGTGAATGCACAGTCCTGACAGTGAAGCATGGGGGTTGGAGTGTGATGATATTGCTGCATGGGTGCTTTATAAATGCCTGTGCGTATAGCAAAAATATTGGCTGATGAGATGACTCCTGGTCTGCAGAAACTTGGCAGAAGAGGAATATTCCAGCCTGATAATGTTCCAAAGCACACTGCCAAAATCACCAAGGAGTTTCTAAAGAAGAAAAATGTCAAAACTATAACTTTTTGCAGTTTGAGGTATTTTAAAGAGAAGGGTAGAGCAACTCCATCACTACACTTAAGATATAAAAAATGTGGAGTAAGTTAAATCATTGGAACAGTTCTGTTAAAACAATACCTCAAGCGTGAACAGTGTGTCATAATTTGACTTAAGAGCAAATACCCTACTGTTCAACCTAAAGGTAAAGCAGTTATTGAGAGGTGGTATAATTTTGAATCATGTGACATTTACATGATATTCCACAGGGGTGTACTCATGTTGTAAACTATAGTTACTGTATATACACTCAGTCCTTCCACATGTAAACTAACTTTTCATCATCGTTATGACTTAAGGGAATAAGTGATCTGTAGCATCTGGTGCGAGTGGTCTGCCAGCCTCTTTCCCGAGCCCTTGAGAGTGATACAACTTTATAATTAATCATCCTTTTTATGTAAGGTTTCTTAGTCTTAAGTAACACCTTTATTAATGGCACTCATAATCCCATGCTATTAGCAGAATAACTTTTCAATTATGATTGTGGTTTGTCCTCCAGCAGTACACTTTTTTTTTGTAGTACTTTCATTTATCAGAAACCCCCTCTTTACAGATAAAACCGAACCCAAATTCATGCATGTGAACATATATACCTGCAGACTTCATGTGTTTTTCTTTGGATGTGTAATATTTGCAAGCTATTAATGGATTACCATTGCAACAATAGTAGTATTACTTAATAGAAATGATCACATTATTATTGACTTTTAAATAATCAAGGCACATGTACACTGCTTATTACAGCCTATAAATACATAAATACATACAGTCTTGGTGCAAATATATATCATCTTTGGTGTTTTTGATGCAGCTTTTTTCTGATCTTAAAGGCTACATTAAAGTATTGTTACATTTTTCAAGAGTTAAATCTTCATGAATGTATTTAACTCTTGTTGTTGAGTGAATTTTAAAATGCACTGTATCCACTTTATCTGCCCATTTCTAACACAGTTTTAAAACATTTACATTTTTATAAAAGTATTAAATATGGTTATACCAAAACGACAGCCTGTCTCCAGCTCTTTGATTATGTATTTGTTTTTTCTAGCCGGGCTTCATAAACGCTCAGATGATGGCTCAGCGCAGCAGGGAGATGGTCACCATGCAGATGAGGAGGCAGCGCATGATGATGCTGATGCAGCAGCAACAGCAGCAGCAGGCGGCAGCAGCCGCTGCTGCAGCTGCAGGAGGCTTCAGTCCACCTCCAAACGTCACTGCTCCTGGCGGCATGGACAACCCCATGGGAGGGCCAAACATGGGCCAGCCAGGCCCCCAGCAGTTTGGCTATGGAGGAAACTATGGTGAGTTTTCTGAGCAAGGTGCCCCAACAGAATACTGCTGCTCCCTGGTGGTGAGCCCAGGCACTGCAGGCTTCTTGCTTCACAGTTGTCACAGTTGAAGATTAATATAAAAAAAAAAAAAAATTGTCAGAAGGCCGTTTACATGCACCTCTCTTGCCCCAGAACAAATATTGTAAAGTGACACACTCCCAAGCTACAGGACATTATCTTTTTTATTTTTAGGTATATTTTATTTTGTGTCTGTGGAAAGAGAGGTGATTTAAACTTTATGAATAATTTCCACAGGGATGGGCCAGCAGGGAGAACCCTCTTTTGGCCCATCAGGTGGCAGCCCTCCTAATGCCATGATGCCTGGTCGCCTGGGGCCACAAAACCCCATGATGCAACAGCACCCGCAGGGTGGTCCCATGTACCAGGGCGCTGATATGAAAGGATGGTCGCAGGGAGGGATGGGGCGCAACAGGTAGGACACATTTACTACCCTACACCTGGCTGTTGGGGGAGGAGAGAGATGTGAAACATGGCTTCAGTTTAACCCTTCTTCCGTTGTGCCACTCTTCTTCAGCAGTTCATACCCTCAGCAGCAGTTTGGGCAGCAGGGACCTCCAGGGCAGCAGCAGTTTGTGCAACAGGGGAATCCAGGGCAGTACGGAGGCATGATGATGAACGGGGGCATGCCGAGCAGTGGTGGAGGAGGTCACATGGGCCAGATGGGGGGGCAGATGGGTATGAACCCGATGGTGATGGGACGCATGCCTATGGGGCCTGATCAGGTAAGTGCAGAGTTTGGGAGAGTTTAAATACTGAACTGCTTTTACACCTATCATGTTCTACTCACTGTGGGCAACTTTTTTTACTGCAAGAGTCCTGTCCCTTTATGGAAACAGCACAGCCATGGCCAAAAGTAGAGAGAGCTCATAAATGTCAACTGGCCTGTATATCAAAGTTTGGGGAGGGGGGTTGTTTTTTGTTTTCAAGTTAAAAGATGAAAAAAAAAAAGAAGCTGTTTTTGATGCTTCTTTGTGTGTGTGTGTGTGTGTGTGTGTGTGTGTGTGTGTGTACGACATTTTAGGACAGCTGCTCCCTGAATTTACTCTTGTTGCATCAGAGTCTATGGTATTTTGGTTGTGCGACATACACATGTATGACGCTCCCCCTACTTTATATCGTCTCTATGAACTCTATGAAGAGTTGGGAGCTCCTTTCATTAATGCTTCATTACAATTGCTCTCTGCATGTAAAAGCAGTACTTGTAAAGTCAAGTCACAGGATGTTTTCAGACACAATGAATGGAATAAGCTGCAAAAACAGCTTCAAAAATGAAATCTCTGATTTCACTTGAAAATGTTAGGATGATATATTAAACAATTTACAAATCCAATTGCAGTTTCTATTCTTGCTGTAAATATAAGTGCAACAGCATGAACTCCCTCTGTCTCTTCTGAGATCATTATCTCAGTTTGATTACCTCTTTAAATACAATATTGAATAAATAATACATTTGTCGTTGATCCTACTTTGTGTTACTATCCAGTCTGCTGCAGCTCAGTAAGGAAACACTGTGGAGACACAAAGAGGGAATTTCGTATTAAAAAGTCTTCCAGTTTGAAAGATACCGACTTCATTTGTTTCATATTTACTTGAGCTGACCTTTGTTTCATTTGAAATGATAAACAGGAGGAATACTTTCAGCAACCACTGACTGTTTAGATATTAAATATGAGCTCGTTGTTTATAGATAAACTTACGAAGAAGTGCACCTATCCTGTCTGATTCTGGTAGCTATTGCAAGGAAAGCTATTGCTGTGCACTGAACTCGCTCACTTTCTTTTTCTTTCTTTTCCTCCCAATGATCTAGAAATACTGCTGAAGGTCGGGACCGAAGCGTTTGTCTCACTGTGATCTCCATTCAGAGATGGTAGATGACTGCAGCACTGAGGTTTGTGGAGTGGAGCAGGAGGCGTGTAGTGCTGCACTCCCACCAGACGGGGGAGCGAACTTCCCTTTGGACTCACGGCCAGTAATGTCAGTCTGGCATCCCGAGGAAAAAAAGACAAGACCGACTGTCACACGAAAACACAGCGTTCCTAAAAACTCAGCAACACTGTGACTTCTTTACACACATAAAGACATAAAGATGGTCAGACAGCACCCCTGTGATTCCTCTCATAGACTGTAGTGTGATATTCCTCTCTTTATGAGCGGTGTTGCGTGCCTCAGTAAGTGCACACCGCTCTGCTGGACCAAACGCTGATGGTGGACAGACACTCGGACAAACGTCGCTAAGACATCCTCTCCTTTGTCGAATGTACCATGAAGCTGTATTACACTTTTTAAACGCGGGATTCCTCTCTTGCTCCTGGAACTCCGTGGGTTTTTTTTTCCTCCGCCGTCTCTTCGCTGCTCCTGGAGGATCTCTGTAAACGCGGTTCTCGATGACGAGCCATCAGATTGTGACACTCACATGAATGTCATTAAAGCAGTAGCACATTGTTTCGTCCTCCAGGGCGCCGCCGGGCTAAAGTACGACTGAATTACTTTGTTGGCTGATTGCACTTTAAGGAAAAGCCAACATCAAAAGGATTGTGGCAATATAGAGGCCTTTTTACCCAAGAATCAAAGCATAGCAGCAGACATTTTACTGTTTATTTTTGTGTGCGTGTTCTCCAAAATTTTTTTTCCTCTCTGAAGAAGAAAAAGAAAAAAAAGAGGGGGGGCTGTTGATTGGAAATGTGTAAACTTGATGATCTTTGCTCTGAAGCGGGAACCAGTAGAAAGGCAGTAAGCACAGATTTTATCCAACGCTCTCATCGACAGATTTATTACAACCGGAGACATTTTTAAGTCGTTTTAAAATCACTCTTGAAGCAAACACTATTCTATAAGGATCAAAACTCCACTTATATTTCTACAGATTGGTGAGGTGGTCATTTTAATCATTCAAGAGGTAATTTTTAACTCAGATATTTTGGTTACCTTGCACCAGTTTACAGTGTGAGTGCAGAACTAAAATCGATTGCCACTTATGAAATTACATGCAGATTTGGTCACACTGGAGGAGCAAAGCGTTTCAGTGTCGACATGCAGATCTTTAGCAATAATCCTTCCTCCTGGTTTTCCTCTGAGGACAAAGCTGAAGCATCGTTTACCTAAAGCGACGGTACTGCAGTATTAGACATGATGTCTTGTTTTGAGCTCCCCCTTTTTTGTCTGTGAATATGAATTGTAAATACGCTTCAAATGTACTATATATAAATATATATATGCTTTTTTAGGTCACATACTGTTTTTGCACAGATTGTAAGGCTTGATATTTAAAAGTGTAATTTTCTTATTCCGTCATAGGTCAGCTTTTATTTTCAGTACTTTAACCATTGATTGGAAAGGAAGGGCCTCTTTTTTTTTTTGTTGTCGTTGTTGTAAGCAGTACATGTAGATTTTCTTCACACTGCCACTTTTCCTTATCTCAAAAAGCACTTTTTTTTTTTTTTTTTAATTTGTGCTCCTCAAATCATAAACTTCTCTTTATTTTTCCCGAGGACATAGTCTTAGCTACAGAGGTGCTAGTGGGTAATTTTTTTTTTCTTTTTTAATAAATTATTTTTCTTTTGACAAAAATTAAAAAAAAAAACAAAAAAAAAACACAAAATATGCCTATACAAAAAGAGTTGACACATGATTGTGTTAGGCTTCTAAGGGCCCAGATGTCTTACCAGTATGTGGGGTTGATATTTTCTGAGCCTCATGCTTCCATTTTACGACTCACTCCTGAGGGTTTCTGTGCTTTGAGTTTTGCTTATTTGGTCGTTTCAGCCTCAGACGCGAGACTTGCGGAAATCAGTCCCTTTGTGTAACTGTCCATGTTTGGTTTGTTAGCAATTGTTTAATCCTGATGGAAGCAACGCAAGAAGGAGTTTAAATCCTCTAATTATCTGTCAGTCTTGACAGGTGGTGTTTTGTTTTGGGGTTTTTTTTTTTTCCAGAGTTTTCCTTCGTTTCTGTTGTATTTCCTGTGAAACTTTCGTGAAGAACTCTACCTTTGAACACATGCTCAATCCAAAGATTTTTGTTTGTCATTCTGCAGTGCGTAGAAACAGTTCCTGACGTAGATCGTGCAAGTACTCATGTGTGCTTTTACTGTTGCACATAACCTATAATATACATCGAGCTAAGTATGTTTAATTGCATATATTATACCCCATCCGTATGAAATAGAGTAGAGATGAGTCTGGTTCTGCTGAGGTGCTTTGAGTTTTTTGTTTGTGATTGTTTCTTCCTTTCTGTAGACCTTATGGCCAGTCGAATTGTGGTGCTGCAAACCTTTATTTCACAGGAGAATGATTTTAAGCTGGAAAGGGAGGTTTCATTCATGATTGATGTCATTTATGTCTCAGAAATAATTGCCTGGAGTTGTTTTCTTTCAAAAACTACAGTCTCAATGATGAATACGAAAGACTAATCTGCAAATGTTCAAAAAAGAAAAAAAACAGTCTGTTTTGCTTTAAAGGAAAGAAACTCATCTCAGTGCATCGCTGGAGCTAAAGAAAAGAGAAAAACACATCTGGGAAACATACAGTCATTGTTACAGGATGTATAATACTGTTGCATTTTTTTCTTACCTTGTTTCTTGATGTTAATATTGATGTAAATACAAATTTATATTTAAACATTACAATGTCTGTGTTGTGGGTTTTTTTTGCAAGTTTGATTTGAAGTGACTCATCAATTTTTGATGCTGCAGCAACAGTCCAGGAGCCATCTCACGCTTTAAACGCCGTTTCGCTGCAGTAATCGGGGCCTTTTCAGGAGCAGAGGGTGTTCTGGACGGCTGTGATTTTTGTGTGGATTGGAGCGATCGGCATGTGGAGGGAATTCAGAGTGTGAAGGACGTCTGTGTTTCAAGTCCTCGGCTTCCTCTCAGGCTGGCTGTTGTCAGTGACATTCACGTCCACGCTGCCGTCTGCAGCCTCGCTTTCATCTGCTGTTTGTTTCCTGCAACTGGTCACCTCCCCCTCAGTGAGCTTTTGTCATTAATCATCCCACTTTCTTCCCTCCTCTTAATGATTTTGCCCTCCTGTGAAAAGATCTCACACACCCCCCTCGGGCTGTCCCATCCTCCCAGCCCTGCTGCTGCTGCTGTTACTGTGCCCAAACCTGCAGCCTCCTGTCAGCCTGTTCAAAGCTTTAAATAACTTCTACTTTTCAGACTTGAGTGTCCTGTTGGAATTACAGTCGCATCCTAAGAGCTTCAGTAAAAAATGGCTTTTCTTTTAGGTTCTTGAAGACCTTATAGATGAGAGGTCGAACGTCTCAGTTGTTTTCTACTGAAACTCCCTGGATTAGCATTACCTGGATGACTGGGAATCTATAAAGACAAATTACAGTTAGAGTGTGAAAGTAAGGACTCCAGGTTGGTGTGCACTGACTCATTCAACCTTATGTCAAAAACTACCGCTGTGTTTAATTTCTATTAAGTTGTGTCTCTAAAACCGATGATCCCTTAACTTTTCTTTTAGCACAACCAAGTAGACGTTTTGTTTTAAGGTTAAATGTTTGACTCAGAACACGTACTAGATGGATACACTGTTTTATTAATTTAGTTTTAAATAATAAACATTTTAAAGCATAAAAAACTAAATATCTGCAAGGGTGCCAGAAAAATAAATAGATAAATAAATGGTGGAATACTGTAACATTAAAATATGGTAAAAGTAGCTGCAAATATTAGTAAAATAATTCAGTTTTTAGCAGATTTAAATGCAGTACATCAGTGTAGTTTTATAGTCTCATATTGTCATTAGTTGTACAGATTTCCAATGTGGACAATATGCACAGTTTTGTCCCTGTTTTTGTTTGTTTGTTTGTTTGTTTACAGTCAACATCTAAATTAATATTTTCCTTTAATTTAACTAATAAGATAAAATCTTAAATGGCATTTTAAATATGTTGCTATTTTCCATCCTTAATACGCAAAATATTTCTTATTACTGTAAAATAACTATATTTTGTGCTGATTTAAATGCACTTTTAAAAAAAAGGGTAACTTTATAGACAAACACTGTAAAAGAATGCAGATTTTTTTTTAAATATGAACATTGCTTACAGGTTTGGCCTGTTTTGGAGGGGATCTAACATATAAATTAACATTTTTTTGGTCATTTTGTTACCTGATTTAACAAAGCAAATCTAAAGAATAGCATTAAATTGTTTAAAAATAAATGTACTTTTTTTTAATAACAAAACGTTTGTATTTTACAGTGTAGGCAAGAATTGTAGTTTCGACATTCAGGCCGCCCTCAGTATGAAATGTAATACTTTATTCAAACACAAGTTTCTCAGAGCTGCAGGCATATCTGCAGACTGTTGTTCTTGTTTAAATAATATCAGTTAAAGCAGTTAGAGTTGACCCTGTGCTGCTCCAAGGTTTCCACAAACTGCCTGTGTAGTCTCAATCAAGCAAAGGCTTTTTTCTTTCCTTTATTTTCTTTTCTTAAACGTCCTTCAGATTGTTTAGTTTTATGCTACAGCATCCAGCAGTTCCTCTGTGGCTCCACTGCTCCTTAAAACACAAGTAAAAGTGATGCTTTCATAAAACCATGAATTAAAAATGAGGCATCTGGTGCTTGAGTTGTGTAATTTTCTTTTTCAAAATGCCTCGTCTATTCTATTTATTTATTTATTTTATTGGCTAGATGGTCCATACACATCCTGGTTGGATCACATGGCCTGCCATCCTTCGCAGAGACATTTGGTCTTCCCTGCTCTCCACTACACAAGATATCAAATTATTCAACTGTTCCGTTTCATTATGTCAACGGCCATGTGGGGGTTTCCTGCGTGTGCGTGCAGCAGGCTTCGGGGTGGAGCAGGAGGCGGGATGCGCCGATGGGAAAAGACGCACCGCTCGTCTATTGGACCAGACGCAGAGTGGGCGCACGTTAGCGCCTACCGAAGCTAGAAGACTTTGTGTTGTTTTTTTTCTTCTTCTTCTTCTTCTTCTTCTTCTCCGGGACAGGAGACAAGAGGGTCCGAGACACCTGTCAGGAGGACTACACATCCAAGAGCTGCATGTGAGGCAACCGGAGGCTGCGTGTTTGGCCATGGACGCGCTCTTATCGTTATTATAAGCTGTCCACGGAGCGTAAAGTTAAACCGCCGCTGTCTTCCCCTTCTTCCTTTGTGTTACAGTCTCTCTTCTTTTTTTTTCTTTTTTTTGTATATTTTTTTATTTATTTCCACCCAAGCCGCATGAGTTCGCCGCTGTTTTTAGGTCAGCTGGTCGGGGTTCCGTTAGAAATCATGCACCCCACCATGGAGAAAGACACAACTTACACCAAGATCTTTGTCGGCGGCTTGCCTTATCACACCAACGACGCTTCACTTCGGAAATATTTCGAGACTTTCGGGGACATCGACGAGGCTGTGGTGATCACGGACAAACAGACCGGAAAATCCCGAGGATACGGCTTTGTGAGTTAATCTTAAGTTCATCTGTAGGATAAACGAGACTCCGAACACATGTAGAGCTGGTGTTTAATTACGGTTTTATCGCTTTAATTGGGAGATAAAAACACTGTTGCAGCCAGTATTGATTTTAAGAGACTTAATCTATATGGTTAATTGTCTTTTTTTTGTAATCTCCTCCTTTTATTTTCTCTTGCTGGCCTTGGAGGCTGCACACACACACACACACTGCCACTTTGTTCAGGCAGCAGCAGCAGCCATGCGCAGGGTGTCTGGTGGTGGCAGTCACATGCTTGAAGCATGAGTAGCAGGTTATTTCTTATAAGTGTGTCATCAATTATCTCTGCACTCCCAAAATACTGATGGAAACAGACACACCAGATGAGGGACACACTGTGCTGCTGTGTGCAGCAACAAGCACACACACACACACACACACACACCCACAGATACACTTGACTTAAGCTGCTGCAGCTGTGGACAGATGTTTCTATCTGCTGTGTTTCTGCAAAAACAGAGAAAGGAGAGAGGAGGAGGAGGAGGAGAGGGGGGAGGGGGTCCTTGGTCTCTGAGGTGTGACATGTCAGTTGGTTGGGTGAGATAAGGCTGCAGTTTCTCTCTGACTTCCTCCCTCGCAGCCCTTCCCCCTTCCTCTGCCAGGAGAGCTTGTTTAGTTTGAGAGACTGTGAGTTTGTGTGAGATAAGGAGAGAGCGATTAATGTGTATTGGACTTTTAAGTTATCTGCTGCATGTCCGATCAGCTGAGGCGAGGAGCAGCGTGTGTGTTGCTCCTCTTTGGGACAGTGTGCTCATTTCATCCCTGACTTCCCTTCGCAGACTTAATACTCTGCACAACCTCTGTTTGCATAAGAGTCCAGAGTCTGATGCTGTGAAACGAAAGCAAGCGAGGCTGTTTTGTTTTTTTTTTCACTTTCACTGTCCCACTTTTGTGTGTGTGTGTGTGTGTGGTGGAGATGTCTGCAGCTGTGCTTTACCTTGTATATTAATTGTAGCTGCACTATGTGTGTGTCTTCACCTTCATCACCTCTTCCAGTTTCTATCTGCCCACTCTTCAACTCGCTCCCTCAAGGTAGATTCCAGTTTTTCATCCTTGGCAGCCCAGTGTGAACCAAACAGATCTGCCTCCCACATATCAGCCCACACCAGACCCAACACACAGCTCAAGCTCCACTGGCAGCTTTAAAACACACAGAATGCTCCTTTCATGTAGTGGAGTCAGTGTCCTCTCTTGCATTTTAGCAAAAAAAAAAAGATTGAATCATTCGTGGACAGCGGCTCCCTCGGGGTCACCCCTCTCTGTGTATGTTGCTTCATCTTATGTTGGCGTCCGAACTGCAGAGAGAGAAGCTTTCATGTGATGCAGGATTGTAGCCTAAAGGGTTTTTTATTACCAGTGATATTAATCAGTAATGCTGTCATGCTGTCAACAGGTGACCATGGTGGATAGAGGGGCAGCAGAGCGGGCGTGCAAAGACGCAAACCCCATCATCGACGGCAGGAAGGCCAACGTGAACCTGGCGTACCTGGGAGCGAAGCCTCGCAGCTCACAGACAAGTTAGTACCTGTACAGGATGCACATGGTTTAACCGAATACCCAGCTTACAAATCATAGAAGTTCTGGCATTATTCTATATTTATTTGACTGTCAACAAATCCCATGAAAAATTCAGAAATGCATTAGCCCACCTGCCAGTACTTTACAACTTCCCCTGCCTGTTTGCAGCACTCAGTCCCATCGTGCCCACTGGTTCCTGCTGGAGGCGTAAAACTTTAAAAAATGGGTCACAAATGGAAAGTTTTTACTTTTCAAACAAAGCTGAACGATTCCCTGCTGGACCCCAATGCTTTCAGCAAATGTCACTAAATCACGAGTAAACTGTAAATTTACTGGTTGTAGATAATACAAATATAGGTGAGTTGTAATTAAAGGACATTTTGTCAAAATACTCAGAAATGCAATGACAGCACAGGAAAGCAAAGTGTATTAATCCTCTGAACCAGCAGCAGTGTTTCTGGGGTTTTTTTGTTTGTTTTTTTTGCTCCTGGCACATTTTTATTCACTATGGACCAATGTTTCACTGCAATATGAAGTCCTGCACTCTGATGGAAACAGCATGAAAATGGCTAGAAGTAGAGAGAACTCAGAAATGTCATCTGTGCAGAATGAGACAGTGAGTTCAACTGTCATAAATCAAAAAGTAAAAGAAAAGAAAAGACAAAAATGCAATTCATTTTACAAAAATGGAAAAAACCTGGAATTGATGCATCAGCATTTTCCCCACACGTGGTACCAATACTGGAAAAGTGGTGACTCTACATACTTTAGTTGTTTGGTTTTTTTACCATTTACATTTTTAGTCTGTTTCTATAAATGCTTCTTTTTTGCTCTGTGTGAACACAGCCTGCAGTTCAGCTGAAAAGTCCATGAATATTTACCACCAACTGTTGGTTGCAGCTCAAACACTAACGGCTTCATGGTTGCGCAAAGGAGAAACAAAATTTTATTTTTTTACAGAATCTGGTTAGAGTGAAGAAGTTATTTTTGGCCATTAGAAAAAGGGGGATTTTGATGAAATATCACATTTTTATATTTAGATTTGTTTACATTTTCCCTTAGAACTGATGAGTACTTCAAAGACCATTGCAATTCCAAATACAAATAAAGATTCTGGGGTTTGGACGGTTAAACTAAACATTCAAGGGAGTTTTTAAAAGATGAGTATAGACTAAGTGAGATTTGATGCTTGAGAAAATGTTTTGAGCAGCAAACTGTGGACATGGTAAACGAGGGTTGTTTGGAAATAAAGTGTGGAGCCCATTTTTATTATAATGAAGGAATGTGTCACCCAGTGCAACAGTGTGGCCCACTGATGTGATCTTAATGACTTTTTGGACAACAGTGGACATCTACTGCAGTGGAAGAAGCTATATGAGGCCTTGGTTGTTAAAACTTGTCAGTAGGATCAGTTTATTATTGGTTTTGGGATTTTCAAGGGGGGTATTAATAAATGTAATAACACAAAGTACCACTTGGCTTATCCCAAAAAAATAAATTAAGTTGATGTCTTTGCTTCCTTGTCGCCGGTGGCTTGCAAAGACTTGTTAAGAAGTCTAACATACCACAGCAAATATTTTAGGAAGTAAAGCTTTATTCATGTAGCACTTTTGAAATCACACAGTCACAAGTTCTTCAAAGTGCTTCACACAAAAATAAACTATAAAATGAAATGGTGACAGACAGAGGAACCAAAACATATGACAGGGATGGACATCTTTTTTTTTTTTTTTTTTTTAAATGAAAAAAAAGTTGTACTGTAAAAGTGGGTTTTAAAAACAGCCCAAAGATTCAGAAGATGGGATGGTTCCAGTTAAAAAACTTTTTTAGAGCCACTGCAGGAGCAGGGCACTGAACATTGTCAGGGACTCCTCACACCCTCTCCATCAACTGTTTGAACTGCTACCATCAGGCAAACGTTTCCGGAGCATTAAAGGAAGAACCTCCTGAATGATCAACAGCTTCATGCCATGAGCTGTCAGAATGCAGAACTGCTGATCTAAGACATGCAAACACTTCTTTATTTAAATTGCTTTAAGTTATTGGATCCTGAAGAAGTGCTCTTTCATCCTTCCTGTACAACTGTGTATGTACAGCAAAATGACAATAAACTTGATTTGATTTGAAAACAGCAATGACGCAAGCGCCCTTCGTTCTGCAGATGGATCGAGAGATGGATAAAAGGCTGAGATATAAGAATTGTAGTGGTCGACAAGTAAAGTCAGCAACGAGAAGATCAGACAAATAACTGGAGGCAAGGCCATGCAGTGTCTTATGTGTATTCATTATTCAAAAATTTTGCTAAAGCCGACTGAGGGAAGCAAGAACAGGAAGTATGTGGGGCTGATGGTTAGTTAGCAGCCTGGCAGCTGCATAATATTTATAGTAGATTTTAGAATATATAGTGTAGAGTGAATTACTTTAATCAAGATAGAAAAAAAAATCAATAGTCTGATGTCCATAGAAGAGTAGCTACATCTGATTTTAGTGGCAAAAACAAGGACAACAGGACAAGACTTAGCAGTTCACCTACATGTAAAGGATAAAGCACCTTTTAGGACAGCAATGTTCACATTCTGGACAGAGAAGATAGATAGCTTAAGACACGAGTGGAGGAAGCCATCTATGTTTAACTGGAACAGCCATGTTTAAACAGAGGAGGAGGCAGCTACACCACTTATCAGGTACCTACAGTGCAGTCCTGAGATCCCTCCCCTGAAAATGCTGCCTCCATTGAGTCATCCCTGACTTGGCAGTTGCTCAACCATTCACACCCCGATGCGGTCATTGAGAAGCCATTAGCCATATGATTTAAGGGTGACAATATGAATTTACAATCAATTTATATATCTGGACTCACAACCAGTCGGTTAAAACTAAAGAAGCTTCTTGGACGAGAGCTGAACCGTCTTCAGGAACCAAAAGGAGAAGTGTTGTTGCTTTCTGCTGAAACACTTAAGATTTACACTATTGTCAAAAGAGATATGATAATCAATGATGATGTAAAGATAGTTGTTGTTGATGTTTGATATTTGAGTGAACTGGACCAATAAACTTATCAGCTGTAGTGGCGCTTGTCAGGTCCAATTCATAGAATTTCTGTTTGATGAGAATTTAGATGGAGAAAATTGCATCTTTGGTTGCAGCTAATGGAGGGTTGGGCAGCTGATTCCAGTTTATGGGTTTAGCAGAGGATTTAGGGGGTGTGCTTAAAGATTTTAACATTTTTTCCTGTGGCCTGCGTGTTTCTTCAATTGTCTGCAAATTGTTTGTTAAAAATGCAGCGACGCAACAAGGCGTTGAGCGTCTATTTTGCACTGTTTGCTGAGAGTTGAAAAATGTTCAACTTTGGCTGCACACTGCAGTCAATACTGTCCCTCTTCATCCGGTCATCCAATCACAGTGGAGGAGGGGCAGTATGAATACTACACTGTCCAACCATCACATTTTACTTGTACAAGCGCTGAACAAAGGCTAAACAACAACGAGGGAGACGTTACCAGTGCTGGTCTCAAGTGTCCAGGTGACGTCTCTGGACTACCACAATGTGAAAAATAAATGCTCGGAGGAACATTTCGTTCACTGTGGGTCTACCAGATAGTCAGCTGAGTCAGCCAGCTGATACCGGCAACACATTACTGCCACAGATATTCTGTATCATAGCAACCAACGCATCTTAGGATGGTGTGTAATTGGTACGGCAGATTTTTGCATCACAAAGGTTCATATTAAATATCACAGAATCTTAAAAGCACAGAAAGAAGCAGCCAGAAATATTCCCTGCTTGCAACAACACTGAATGTGTTTACATTTTGAGTGTCCTGGTTATGATCAAGTGTCCCAGTTATGTGCTGGTAGATGTTGATACTGCAGCATGGAAACACCTTATGTAGGTTTCACCCCTTTCTCTCCTGTGCCATGCTTATGTTCCTATACTAGTGAAGCTGAATGCAGCAGTGGGTTAAATGGCTGAAATGTAAAAAACCTGCAGGTAGGCATTCGAAAATCTGGATGTTGTTATGACCATGCATACAGAGATATAAATAATCATGCACCGTGTAAACACCACATCCTGGCTGTGATCAAAACCAGGGTAAGACCGAATGTACTCATTACCTTACTGAGAGCGATCTCACTGTGATGAAAGAATAAAAGCGGCTAAATGGTCGTAGTTAATGGATCTCAAGCAGGTTTCAAGTCTCTGCATGTTTGTTTTTATGTTTCACTGAAACTGGCTGTCTGGATGATAGGAAATCAATCTCAAAGCCAATAAATGTATGTACAAATTTGTGGTGAGTTGGATAAATCACGGAAAACCACTGGTATGCTCGTCACCCAGCCGGCTGTCTCTGCTCATTCCCACCATACATTCATTCTTTGTTTGCTTGCATTTATGCACAGCTTTCCTGCCGCCAGGCTTTTTCAGAGTTAACCACCACCGCACATGCTTCATGCTTCCCCTCCGACGTCTGGGTGCACACCAGACCTTGACAGCAGCTCTCCCTCGCTGGTTCATTTAAAGCTCGCTGGCTGGAATACAGTGGAGTGTAGGTGTGATTGACAAACAGTGGTGCCAACAACAACTGACTGTGTGTCCTTATTCCTGGGCCAGCGCTGCGACGCAACTCCCCGAGCATGCAGCTGATGGGAGATGGCAGCGCTTGGTATTTTGTTATTGTTCGTGAGAGCAGCGAGAGAATAGGAGAGGGAGAGAATACGAAGAGCAAGTGGGGATGGGACTGTTAAGAGTAAGAAATAACAGCGAGTCTGTCTCCCCTTTGTCCCGGTGAAGAAAGAAAATGTATTTAGATATTGGTTTGAACAAAAGAGGAATAATGATGTCATGGCAGTGCAATGTGAAAAGAGGAATAAGAAGGGAATGAATAGCTGGAGGAATGTGGATGTGAAGTCAGAGGAGGGGCAGAGAGCAGGAGGATAAGTTTCTCCTTTCTTACTCAGCCTCAGCTGATTCCTGGTGAAATCTGGAGGCAGCGAGGTCACAGATGCTTGTGAGCGAAGAGTGCATCATTATTTGTGTGAGTGTGCGCTCAGGGAATAACAGTCAGTCTGTGGTACTCTCGTATCCATGCTAACATCTGAGCGAAACAAACGGAGACAGAGAAGGAGAGAATCGGCTCTGTCCTTGTCTGAACGTCTCTCCTGTTGTGTGCACTGCCGATAGCTAAAATATCCCTCCTTACTGCTGCCTCTCTCTCCCTCTTTGTCTTTGCTTACAGGTCTTTCTGTTGGAGTTCAGCAAGTCCATCCTACGTGGGCTCAGAGGCAATATGGGTAAGACAAAGAAGAATCAATACCACTGTTTCCACCTCTCTCCCTCTGTCTCTCACCTGCCTCCTCCTCCTCAACACAATACATTTCACTCCTCCGTCCTTGACATTTGTGAGCACTTGCTCCTGTTCTGCACTCGGGCCGTGGTAGTTACTGCCACTCTGCCAACGTTAAAGAAAGAAAAGTCCATCGCAGCACGAATGATGCTTGTTTAAACATCTCAAGTATGTCTTCAGCCCTGCGTCTGTATCTGTATCAGAACACTGTATTCCGATGCATCTTCTGTTGTCTACTCTGTCTCTGGTCCATTAAACACATGAGAAGCTCAATTCTGAATTTCACTCACGCATGAGTTGGGCTTCACTGAGGCAATAAGCCAATTAGGCAAACTTCCCTCCATCCCGTCTCTTTTTTCCCATCACGCACACGCATTTGTGCACACAGAGATTGTTGCATCAACATCATGCCTCCTATGATTCAACATAGAGTTGTGTAATGTGAAGAGATGCTGTTAATACGATGATAGCTAACCCTTTAATGTCTCTGGGTGAATTAGCACAGTGGTTTCAAGAGGTCACAAGATGGTTCCTGAAAAACAAGAGCGTATACCAACGCTGACATACTTTCGTTGACAATGCTACGATCTTGACCTTGCTAAGTATCAACTGGAGTTGAAGCTTGCCCTCATTGGCACTTTTAAATGTGGCGTCGTCACTGCTGGTGCAATTTGGTGTCATTTGGCTGGTTGCACACCTCACAGTTTATTTAACTGCACCAGGATTGTTAGATGGCACAAAACTCGTGGAGATGGTTGTGCGATTTGGGAAAGATGAGATGTTTCTGCTAGGGCTGGATGATATAGGTGAAGTCTATCACGATAAAATGTTTAATGTCATCAATAAAATGGATATTTTTTATCCATATCACCCATATGATAGACTATTGCTTTATTGCCCAGGACTATGACCCCTACATTAACTTGTATTTTTTCTGTGGTGACACGATTTGATCAGAAGAAGACTGCAGCGGGTCAAGCGCATCATGTTGACATAACAGTTTATCATCAAATCATTTTTAGCATAGTGTTTAAGTATGCTAACATTTGTTAGTATGTTTAAAACACAAAGTACACATGAGGCTGGGACTAATCAGATGTCAGTAGTTCTGCAGGAAGACGTGTACATTTTCATCACTGGTCCATCTTAGGGGGGAGCGTGAATGTTTTTTTCCACATTTTACGGCATTCTAGCCGATAATTGTCAA